>NC_086097.1:17264856-17564856 GCF_963921235.1 Mobula hypostoma
CTTCCCACGAAACCACCTAATTGACACCACTTCCTGTTCCCACCTTCTATCACTCGGTGCTACATGTTCTGTTGTAATGTTATTTTAAAATATATTTAGCCTTTCTCAGAGGGAGAAATGGTGACATCTTTTCTGCAGTAATCTGTGAATTTTTTGATTAATATAAGTGGTCCCAATTGTTTCCATGGTTTCGGAGGTGCCCAGGGGCTTTTGCAAATGCAGTTGCTTGTTGAGTTTAAAGTTCAAAGTAAATTTATTATCGAAGTGGGTACATATTACCATATATTACCTTCAGATTCATTTTATAGCAAGCATTTACAGTAAAAAAACACTTATGATAGACTTTCAGATAGGCACATGGATGACAGAAAAATGGGGAGCAATGTAGGCAGAAGAGTTGTATTGATTTTAGAGTAGGTTAAAAGATTGACACAGGGCCTGCACAATGCTGTAATGTTCTATGTTTTAATTTTACAAAAAACTCTAATAAGCAGACAAAGACTGACAAATCCAGGCAGCAGGTCAGGGGTCTCCAATTTTCACACAAAGATGTGGGAGTAGGTAGGTTAATTGGCTGTTGTAAAGTGCCCCGAGTGTGTAGGTGGTTGGTGGAATCAGAGGAGAGCTGAAGTTCGTTTTTGATTTGTTGACCGATGTGTTTCCCATGAAAAAGAAAAGGGCTGAGTATTAATGTGCATCACGATAGCCAGAACAACCAGCCTATTGGGTCCATTCAAATTCTTCAGGGAGGAATGCCATTTGTTGCATCTGCCATCTCCTTATTTTCCTGCATGCCTGCAACACGTGCCCATCAAATCCCCTTTCATACAACTTTTTATGTAAGTAACCTTCACTAATCTGTAAATCTTTGGGATAAGATAGGAAAACAGAGCACATGGAGGAAATCTATACATTCAAGGAGAGTATGTGCAAACTCAACTTGGACAGTGGCAAAGGTCAGGGTTAAACCTAGGTCCCCTGGAGCTGAGATAGCTGTCACTGACTGTGCTGAAAACACTATTTGATGTCCATATTTCCCTGTTTTCACTTACCTCCATGCAACTGAAGGGAGTCCTCCGGCTTTGGTCTGTGTATTTGTTTCTCAGACAGGGAGGCAAGCAGGAACTGTAGATCCAAATATTTTCTAATATTCTGCCTGCTTTTGAAAACTTGTACAAGATGTTCTACTTTATTTGTAATTATAGCAACGGGATCTTTTGAATAGAGCATTGATCCGGACAACATGAATTGATTTCTACCTTGGCAGCTGGGAATTTGAAGTCATTTAATCAAAATAAAACTGGAATTTAAGAAAAAAGATGTCATAATTATGGTATTCATGAAGCTAATGCATTGTCCTTAAACAAAACCCATCTGATTTCTAATGTCCATCAGAAATACCTAGGCTGGCTCCATTGTGGTTGGAACGACCTCTTTGTTTGAGAGCAACAAAGATGAATTCTGACAGTCTGCAGTGACCACATCCTAGGTACCAATGAAAAAAAAATGGTGCGTGATTTTCTTGGAGTCAATAAGTTCAAAGTTTAAAATCCAAAGTAAATTTTATTATCAAAATACATATAAGTCATCATAAAACACTCCATGATTCATTTTCCTGCGGGCATACTCAGCAAATCTATAGAATAGTAACTATAACAGGATCAATGAAAGATCAACTAGAGTGCCGAAGACAACAAACTGTGCGAATACCAACATAGATAAATAGCAATAAATAATGAGACCATAAAACAACAACATACAGAATCCTTAAAGTGAGGCCATTGGTTGTAGGAACATCTCAATGGATGGGCAAGTGAGTGTAGTTCGAGAGCCTGATGGTTGTGGGTAGTAACTATCTTGAACCTGGTGGTGTGGGTCCTGAGGCTCCTGTACCTTCTACCTGGTGGCAGCGGTGAGAAAAGAGCATAATCTATGTGGTGGGTTCTCTGATGGTGGAGGTTCTGGCAAAGATGACATGGTCAACATCAGTATTACTGTCCCTCAATACTGGGCAACACTCCGCTCTTGTGTCTGTGCTTTGTGCTGATTGAAACTCCAGTGCCATTTCCATCATTTTCAACTGTAAGGCCTGGAGTACTAAAGGACTTGGTCTATATTCACTCACTGATTTAGACCATAAGACAATAAGACCATAAGACAATAAGGAGCAGAATTAGGCCATTTGTCCCATCGAGTCTGCTCTGCCATTTCATCATGGCTGATCCATTTTCCCTCTCAGTCCCAATCACGTGCCTTCTCTCCATATCCCTTCATGCCCTAATCATTCAAGAATCTGTCAACATCTGCCATAAATATACACAAAGGCTTGGCCTCCACAGATTCACCATTTTCTGGCTAAAGAAATTCCTCCTCATCTCCGTTCTAAAAGTACACCTCTCTATTCTGAGGCAGTATCCTTTGGTCTTAGACTCCTCTGCCATAGGAAACATCCTCTCCGCCTCCACTTTATTGAGGCCTTTCAACATTCGATAGATTTCGATGAAGTCACCCCTCATTCTTCTGAATTCCAGTGAATACAGGCCCGGAGCCATCAAACACTCTTCATATGATAAGCGTTTCAATCCCAGATTAATTTCTGTGAATTTTATGTACATAAAGTGACACCAGGTACAGGAGTTTCTGTACATTAGGTGACTCTGTTAAGAAATCATATAGTGCTGGTTGGGGTTGTGATGGGGTAGGTTATTGGGTGGAGGTATTGATCAGCCTTACTGCTTGTTTTTGAGTCCAATTACTTTATGAGAGGGACATTAACCACACTGCATGACAATCAGACTTATAAAACCTGACATTCCTTTCTCATGGATATAGCATTTTGTTCTTCAGTACTTTTGCCTGTGACTTCAACAAGATTGTAAGCGTTGATGAAAATACTCGTGTTTTCAGAATCAGATTTATTATCACTGGCTTATGATGTGAAATTTGTTGTTTTATATCAGCAGTACAGTACAAGGGCGAAGTCACTGTATATTACAAAAGAATGAGGAGGTAGTGTTCATTAGTTCGTGGATCATTCAGAAATGATGGCAGAGAGGAGAAGCCCTTCCTGTATCAGTGGGTATGGGCTTTTTGCTTCTGTACCTCCTCCCCAGTGACAGTAATGAAAAGATGGAGAAGGTCTTTAGTGATGGATGCTGCCTTCTAGAGGCACTACCTCTTGAAGATGTTCTTGATGCTGGGGAGGATGGTGTCTGTAATGGAGCTGACTGAGTCTGCAGCCTTTGGCAGCTTCTGGCCATCCGGGGCATTGGAGCCTCCATACCAGCCTGTGATGCAACCAGTCAGAATGTCTGCAGCTGTTACTGGTCACTTACCGAATCTTACATGTGTATCCATCTTTCTGATGTATCAATCTGTACCATCTTGTTTTGAGCCCCCTTTAAATGCATGACTATTCTCTTTGGTATTTAGTGATTAAGTTAGCTTTTTTAAACTTTCTTTAAATTGCAGACTTACAAATCTCTGTTACATCTCATCTTTATTGCCTGTAATGAATTTGGATTCTTGTACCATACTGTGGAGTATAACATAACTCACTAAGACTGGAACATCAAGAAAGTGTGTCTAATTATTGTAGCAGACTACTCTCAAATGAAGCATGGTATATATAATGATGACGCAATGGTTAATGATGTGATCCAGTTTCTTAAGGGAGCAGCAACCCTCAACAACCTTAAAGTTACATTTTTTACTGTGTATATGAGTGACGGGGTGGAGATACATCTCTACCAATGGAGGAGTAAGGAGCTCCTTCCCTCCACTAGCCTGCAGGTCATCCTTGGGCAAGGTGTAGCACCTGCTTAGCCCCCTGATCAGGGTCACGTGAAGCCATGGGGGCAGGTGGTGGACGATTGTGTGAGCAGCTGGTTATCACAAGTCTTGTTTATGTGACCACTGATGCCAGGCAGACAGGTTATCAATAATAATATCAATAATACTCTGAAGAGTATTGATAACCTGTCTTGTAAAGACAGTGCCCAAAAGAAGGCAATGGCAAGCCACTTCCGTAGAAAAAATTGCTAAGAACAATCATGGTCACGGAAAGACTATGATCGTCCACGTCATTTGGCACGTAATGAATGAAGAAACATGATGTATATAAACCACAGAAATAAGCAATTATTACAAATTATAATCCATCACTCAAGCCCGTTGTTGCTCCTGTATTTCACGAATACAAATCATCCTTTGCCATCGGGGGCTAATCTATAAGTCACTAGAAGCTGACAATGTGAACTTACTTGTCATCATCCTGTGGATTCTCTTCTTTTGCAGGGAAGCAGGCAATTCCTGCGGATGGCATAAATTATGAGGCGGCTTGTATGTTACAATTGCTGTACTTAATTTCACATTTAGAAAATTTAACTCTTACTTACCAAAGATGAAAGTATAATCCTTAAGCCACAAACTCTTTCAAAGGGCATGTGGGGAAAGTGCTTTGAATGGATGGCTTGTGAAATGAATGACTAAAGCAGGATGTGGAATCTGTGGTCAGAGGATAGTAAGAGTGTTGAGGTTGGAAAAATGATGAGCTTCGGTTTTGCATTTTAACGTTGCTTGACAGAGTGTGATTGGCAAACTTGAGAATTGAGAGGTTCTGGATTCTGGATAGCAACCAGACTTTTAATTTGAAGATAGCGATGTATGTCAGGATAAATGGCTTTTGCTGATGTAGTATGAGCAAGATGTTAATTCTACAAAATATTTGTTAAAATGGGACTTCCTTTTCCTCATATAATCATGTTCCTGGGAGACAAAGCAGGTCATTATAGTGTTGTGGTTATCATGAATAGCAATAAGGTGAAAATTACAGTATGAAGAGATAAGATCTATATTTAGACTGGAGGCCATAGTGTCTCTTCTTACTGTGTGTGCAAACACCTTAGGCACATATACATAGCTAGGCAGCCTAAGACTTTTACACAGTACTTTAGTAATTTAATTCTCCAAGAGGACAGCAACCTTGTCCTGGTTTGGAGGCTTGCGTGCCTCACTGACCCAGAGAGCTATGTTGGCTGAAGTCCAGACTTTATACTCTGCCTCTTGGTAGGGTCACTCATGCCAAACAGGTCAAAGGGTAGAGGTCAGACTAAGAGCTGTCTACCGGTCCTCCATGTTAGAGGGTTCAGCTCAGGACTAACAACGTTCACTGGTAAAATAGAATTGTAATGGAAACAGCAATGAAGAATTGTTCTACACCTGAGTCTCCACCCAGGACCTGCAGGACTGACAGTAGTGAAAAACTGAGTGGAAGCTACTGCCACAATGAAGGAAGCCCTGAACACCACCACAGATGGAAGACCTTTATTGCTGCCCTAAACCCCAGTGGCATTACAAGCAGTAAGTTAGCTAATTTTATGTATTGCACTGCACTGCTGCCACAATAAAAAAACAGATTTCATGACATATGTGAGTGATGATAAACCTGATTCTGATATGGATCCCTACTCTGAACTGAAAGTGGGAAGGGTGCAGGGAGAGAGGAATCATGGTTGGGAAATGGGGAAGGGAGAGGGGTGGGAGTGGGAAGCAACAGTGAGATACACCATAATGATTAATAAACCAGTTGTTTAGAAACAATTGACCTTGGGTGTCTGCACCCAACCCACCCCCTGCCCCTGGTACTCCTTCTCTGCTGCCTGTCCCACACCCCTCCCACGGTGCTACACCCTTGTCATTCCAACCATCCTTTGCTCCCACCAGATTTACAAACTCGCTGTCCCCTCCAAGTTGATAAATGTAGTTCTGTGCAGTAGTCTCAGGATCTTAGCTATATATATATGTTCCCAAGGCTTTTGCGCAGTACTGTATGTCACATGCTTGGGTATTCAGAGTAAACTTAACAAGGCATCCAGATGCCTCATGAAAGAACTATTTGGTTGATACTTGTGCTTTGTTATGGTAAAATAAAATCTAACTCAAAATGAAGGTTAAGTCGATTTTCAAACATTTAAACATTTTGGTTGCAATTTATTTATGCTTTGAATCTTATTAGTGAAGAAACTTCTGTTAATTTCTGAGAATGTTTATCTGCTGAAACCTTGTGCATGACTCCTCAGCCAGAGGAAATACTCTTTCCAATTCATGAAATGTTGTTTTTGTCAGTTTTATGAGGTGCAGATACCTTCAACTGTGGTCTTATGCTTTTCATATAAATAATTCATTATTTTTGTTTTACTTCTTAGCAAATGTTTATGGAAGTCAAAACCTTAATGACCTTTTCATGTCTCTTGCTTTCAGGATGTAGCCATTTGTATCGTTGAGTCTTTCTTCACCCTCGTTTTCAATGTGTTTCCTGTTTTTTTTAAGAAGTATTTCACGCTTCAAAAATTGTTTCTGTCATCTGTGTAGGCACCAGTTTTAAAAAGTGAGCAGGGCCTGTTGGGACTTGACTGTGGAGTGGGAGATTGCTTCGGTTAATAGTAGCTAACATTAGTTAGCAAGGGCTAATAAAAAGAAGTAGGATTTAAATGAGACAACAATTGTTTGGGTTACCATTGGGTGAGTGGACACTGTTAGAATGGTCAGGCTTTGGCTCAATAGGCTTTGGTGAGAACAGGTGCAGGCTAGAACTGAAGTTAAGTTAGAGGCATAACTAGTGTGGGCAGCATGGTAGTTCAGGCAGTGGAAGGCTCCTCCTGTGAGATGTGGGATGTCAGAGTACTTGACGGTCTCCTTGACGACTGCATCTGCAGGAAGGGCACCCAACTTCAGATCCTGACTGACAAGGTCAAGGAACTGGTGCTGGAGCTGGATGGACTCAGGACCATCTGGGAGGCTGACAACTTTATAGATGAGCCTTTACTTCAGAGTGCAGGCTTCAGATAGTAAATGGTGGACAACCAGGAGAAGTAGGGGCAGTAAGCAGTCAGTGCAGGGTTTCCTTGTGGTCATTCCCCTCAGCAACAAGCGTACTCTTTGGATAATGTTGGTGGGGGATGACCTATCAGGGCACAGCAGCGGCAGCAATGCTGGTGGCATTGTGGATAGTTTGGAGGATCAGCAGGGAAAGGTAAGGTCAGGCAAAACAGTAGTGATAGGAAATCAGAAATGTGGAGGACAGACAGGAGATTCTGTGGCCACGAAAGAGAAGCCAGGATGGTGTGTTGCTTCCCAGGTGCCAGGGTCCAGGATGTCTCAGGGCTACTACAGAAGACTCTCAAGAGTGATGGTGAGCAGCCAGAGTTGGTGGTGAACATTTGCACCAATGACATAGGTAGAAAGGCAGAAGAGGCCTTGCGTAATGCGTATAAGGAGTTAAGGAAACGGCAGAAGAATAGGACTTCCAAGGTCATAATCTCTAGATTACTCCTAGCGCCACATGCTAATCAGGGCATGAATAGGATGACAGTTCAGAAGAACGCATGGCTGAGGAATTGGTGGGGGGAGGGGCAGGGTTTCAGATCTGGATCACTGGGATTTCTTCTGGAGAAGCTATGACTTATACGAAAAGGACAGATTATACCTGAACCCAAAGGCGATCAATATCCTTGTGTGCAAGTTTGATGGAACATTTGGGAGGATTCAAACTAAATTGGCAGGGGAATGGAAGCCAGATTGATAGGGCTGAGGACGGGGCAGCTGGTATATAAGTCAATGCAGTGTGTAGGGAGACTGTGAGGGAGGATAGGCAGATGTTAGGGCAAAATTGTAAGTGTAACATGGGAGCAAAATTGAAAAGAGAGATGAGCATAGGACTGAAAGTGTTATATTTGAATGCACGCAGTATACCAAATGAGATAGATGATCTTGTAGAGCAGTTAGAGATCAGGAGGTATAATGTTGTGGGCATCACTGAGATGTGGCTGAAAGGAGATTATAGCTTGGAGCTTAACATCCAAGGATACACATTGTGTCAAAAGGACAGGCAGGTAGGTGGAGTGGATGGCATGGTAGCGTTGGTAAAAAAAAATGAATTAAATCCTTAGAAAGATGTGGTATAGAATCAGAAGGTGTAGAATCCCTGTGGGTAGAGTTAAGAAACTACAAGAGTAAAAGGACCCTGATGGGGGGGGGGGGGTTATATACAGAATTCCAAACAATTGACAGGACATGGGATATAAATTTCAATGGGAAATAGAAAAGGCAAAAGAGCAATATTGTGGGGGATTTTAATATGCAGGTAGTTTGCAAAATTTGGTCTCGGATCCCAAGAGAGGGAATTTCTACAATGCTTATGCGATGGCCTTTTAGAATGTAAGACCATAAAATATAGGAGCAGAAATAGGCCACTTGGCCAATCAAGTCCACCCTCCATTTCATCATGGCTGATCCACATTCCCTCTTAGCCCAATCTCCTGCCTTCACTCCATATCCTTTCGCGCCCTGACTAATCAAGAATCTATCAACCTCTGCCTTAAATATACCAAATGACTTGGCCTCCACACCTGCCTGTGGCAATGAATTCCACAGATTGATCACCCTCTGTCTAAAGAAATTCCTCCTCCTCTCCATTCTAAATGGATGTACCTCTATTCTGAGGTTGTGTACTCTGGTCTTAGACTCCCTCGACATGGGAGATATCCTCTCCAATTCGACTCTATTTAGGCTTTTCAATATGTAAATAGTTTCAATCAGATCCCACTTCATTTTCCTGAATTCCAGTGAGTACAGGCCCCAAACCATCAAACACTCCTCATATGATAAGCCTTTTAAACCCAGAATCATTTTCATAAATCTCCTTTGAACCAATGTCAGCACATCCTTTCTTAAATAAAGGACACAAAACTGCTCACAATACTCCAAGTGACACTGCAGCAAGTACCTTATTAAGCATCAACATTACATCCTTGCTTTTATATTCTAGTCCCCTCAAAATTAAGGCTAACGTGGCATTTGCTTTCCTCACTTCCAACTCAACCTGCAAATTAACCTTTCGGGAATACTGCATGAGTACTCCCAAGTCCTATTGCACCTCAGGTTTTTGAATTTTCACTCCATTTTAAAAAATAGTCTACAATTTTATTTCTTCGACCAAAGTGTGTGACCATAAACTTCTGAAAACTGTGTTCTAACTGCCACTTTTTTTCCCATTCTCCTAATCTGTCTAAGTCCTTCCGTAGTCTCTCTGCTTCCTCAATACTACCTGCCCCTCTACCTATCTTTATATTGTCCACAAAGTTGGTCACAGAACCATCAATTCCATATTCAAAGTCATTGTCATATAATATACAATATCCCAAAACAGACTCCTGTGGAAAAACATCAGTCACCAACATCCAAACAGAAAATGCTCCCTTTATTCCTATTCTTTGCCTCCCGCTAATCAGCCAATGCTCTATCCATGCTAGTGCCTTCCCTGTAACACCACTGGACCTTAACTTGTTAAGCAGCCTTATGCATGGTACCTTGTCAGAGACCCTCTGAAAATCCAAGTACAGAACATCTACCAATTATCCTTTGTCTATCCTTATTGTTATTTCTTTTAGAGTAGCTTGTGGTTGAGCCCAGCAGTGAAAAAGCAATTCTGGACTGAGTTTTGCATAATGAACCAGAGCTGATTAGGGAGCTTAAGGAAAAGGAACACTTAGGAAACAGTGATTATAATATGATAGAATTCACACTAAGTTTGAGAGGGAAAAGCTAAAGTCAGATGTGTCAGAATTACTGTGGAGTAAAGGAAATTACAGAGGCATGAGAGAAGAGCTGGTCAAATTGATTAGAAGGGGACACTAACAGGGATGATGGTGGACTAGCAATGGCTGGAGTTTCTGTTGGGCAATTCGGAAAGTGTCCAATAAATACATCCCAATGATGAAATAAATATTCTAATGGAAGGATGATGCAACCGTAGGGGACAAGGGAAGTTAACAACAACATAAAAGCAAAAGGGAAGATGATAAGCCTTACAATATACAAAAATTAGTGGGAAGTTAGAGGTTTGGGAAGCTTTTAAAAATCAACAGAAGGCAACTAAAAAAGCAACAAGGAGAGAAAAGATAAAATATGAAGGTAAGTGAACTAATAATATAAAAGAGGATACCAAAAGGTTTTTGCAGATTTACTGTATGAAGAGTAACTAGCGGGGCACTGTCTACGCCACCCCAAGCTACCTGTCGGCCTAGTCATCATATGGGAGGATGAACCCTGGGCGCCCTCCCAAGACTATGGTCAACATGCTCGTAGAAAACAGCGGCGTGGCTAATGTAGATGAACTGAACACACTGATGAGGGAGAGGGAGATGTGGAGAGTTCGTCATTGTGCCCGACGCCGGCCCCCTAGGCCTGAGTCGACATAGTAGTAGTAGTAGTAATATAGTAGTAGTAGTAGTAGTAGTAGTATGAAGAGTAAAAGAGAGGTGAAAGTAGATATTGAATTACTGTAAGTGACACTCAAAAGTTAGTATTGGGGAACAAGGTGAACGAAGACAAAGTATTTTGCATAATTCTTGGAATTCTGTGGAAGACACTAGTTGTATGCCGGAGGTTCAGCAGTGTCAGGGGCAGAAGTGAGTGTAGATGCTATTACTAAGGGATTAAGTACTTGGGAAGCTGAAAGATCTGAAGGTAGATAGTCACCTAGACCAGATTGGTACACCCCTGGGTTCCGAAAGAGATGATGGGGGTGTTATTAATGATCTTTCAAAAATCACTTGATTCTGGAATGGTTCCAGAGGACCCAAAGATTGTCTGAGTGGCATGAGGCAAAGAGTGGGAATAAAGGGAGCCATTTCTGTTTGGCTGCTGGTGACTTGTGTTCTACAGGTATCGGTACTGGGACCACATCATTTCACGTTATGTGTCAATGATTTGGATGATGGAATTGCTGGCTTTGTGGCCAAGTTTGCAGATGATACAAATGTATGTGAAGGGGCAGGTAGTGTAGAATGGGCAAAGAAATGACAGATAGCATATATTGTAAGGAAGTGTATGGTCATGCACTTTGATAGAAAGCATAAAAGTGCAGTCATTTTTCTAAATGGGAAGAAAATTCAGAACTCAGAAGTGCAGAGTGACTTGGGAATCCCTGTGCAGCTTCCCTGAAGGTTAACTGGAAGGTGGAGTTAGTGGCAAAGAAGGCAAATGCAAAGTTAGCATTCATTTTGAGAGAACCAGAATATTAAGGCAAGGGTGTGTTGCTGAAGTTTATAAAGCTTTAGTCAAACCGCACTTGGAGTGTCGTGAGTAATTTTGGGACCCATATTTAAGAAAAGATTTGCTGGCATTAGAAAGGTCCAGAAGTGGTTCACAAGAATGATTCTGGGAATGAAAGAGTTAATGTACGAGGAGTGTTTGATGGCCCTGGGTCTGTACTCACTGGAGTTTAGAAAAATGATGGACTATCTTATTGAAACCTAACGAATATTAAAAGGCCTAGACAGAGTGGATGTGGAGTGTATGCTTCCCAGTGAGTGAGTCTGGGATCAGAAGGCACAGCATCAGAATAGATGGGCGTCCATTTAGAAGAGATAAGAAAAAATTTCTTTAGCCAGAGGGTGGTGAATCTGTGGAATTCAATCTGACGGACACCTGTGGAGGCCAAATCATTGAGTATATTTAAAGCCGAGGTTGATAGTTAGTCAGGGCATCAAAGGTTACGGGGAGAAAACAAGAGAATGTGGTTGAGAGGGATAATAAATCAGCCATGATGGAATGGTGGAGCAGACTTAATGAGCTGAGAGGCCTAATTTTGCTCCTATGTGTGATGGTCTTATGGCCATGAATTCCCTCACCAATCAACTATCCTGCAACCCAGACAAATAAATTGTTTCAATAGTATTTGTGATACAGCTTTTAGAGGAACAAACAGGGTCACTGAGTGAAGGTGTTAGTACAATGGAAAGCAACACCATCGTGCTGTGGACACAGACATTAATGTTCAAAGTCCAAAAATGTACTATCAATGTTTGTAGAACTGTCTTGAGATTTATTTTCTAAGTGGTCTATGCCAACCAAGATGCCCAGCTAAGGTAGTCCCATTTGCCCACATTTGACCAGTATACCTTTGAACCTTTCTTCAGATTCAGATATCACGTATGTATTAAAACATGCAGTGAAATACGTTGTTTGCATTAACAACCAGCATTACCTAAGGATGCGTTGAGGATGGCCACACATTCTGGCGCCAACATATCATGTCCACAATGTTCAGCAGAACCACACAGAACACAACAAGCAACAAAACAAGCCCTGCTCCTCCCTCCCTCTCACCCTCTCACTCACACAGATACACAATCTTCCAAACCCAGGACAAGCCATCTTCAGCCTCCAGTGGTCTCACTAATTCACAGCCATCGGACTTCATCCTCCCTTCTAGACTCACAGGTTGAAGGCTCCAGCCATTGGGCCTTGACTTCCAGACTTCTGATCAACCTTCAACCTTTAATCTTCATGTATACTTGTACGTCTATCTGTTCAAGTGTCTTTTAAATGTTGTTAATGTCTCTTCCGGGAGTTTGGGGTGTTCAGGGAGGAGGAGGGTAGCACCTTTGGTGAATGGACTTGCCAGGTCCATTCCAGGGCAGCTCACTCACCTTTGACCCCCACCAGATACTCAGCTCTCGCCTGTGGCTTCCAGTAGTTTCTAGCATGCGACAGCGGCCACACTCCATCCAGTAGGTCCATACAACAGGCGGGCGATACCGGATGAGGCTAGCCGGTGGCTTCACAGCCCGGTGAGATAGAGACAGTATGTGAAGTCAGCTACGGCACTGCTGGTGGCGATGGGGGTGGGGAACAGGGTTAATGTTTTCTTTCTTTCTTTGCTGTCTATAGGGATGACGTATATCAGGGTTGTATACTGCATACGTACTTTGATAATAAATGTACCTTGAATCTTGAATACTACTCCCCCTTCTCTGATGACATTAGCATTGTTGGACAATGGCTACAGGAGGTAAGCAGTTCATTTCCTTTCCTCGATCTACTGTCAGGCAGCGGAAGAGTAAGAGAAGAAGACTTGTCATTTCACATCACAGCCACTCCACAGAAATATGTGTCAGTTGAAGATCCTGCCAAATACTGTGCCAACTCGGACGGTATACACTGCTGTTTCCAATAAAGTGCTCTTTGCCGCAAGCAATTATTTTCAATTACTGTGGAATTTAGACGTTCTTTCTTCTGCTCCAAAATTCCAGGTTATTTTAATGTGTACACATAGAGAGTCACTGCGACTGGCTACAACACTCGCTAACTACCCGAGGGTGGAAAGCTTTTCCAGTTTTGGCAAGCAGCTGACAAGCTGACAGAAAATGTAACATTGGGTGAATCAGTGACATCTTCACGGAAATCTTTAAAACATCACTCATCCAGGCTGCCGTCCCCACATGTTTCAAATCAGCCACCATCATCCCTGTACCACAGTACTCTACACCTTCAGAACTAAGCGACTACTGTTGGGTAGCACTGATGTCAATCATCATGAAGTGTCTGAACTGCTGATAATGGCTCATATCCATTCCTGTCACTTTGAACACTCACCAAAGTGCTTTCTGAGAACCTCTCTACAACAGATGCCATAGGGACCTATCATGCATGTGGCCCAGACATACCTAGAAAACTAGGACACTTACGTCAGAATGCTATTTCTGGACTTCATTTCAGCATTCAACACTATTGTTCCAGAGACCTTGATGAACAAACTCCTACTCCTTGATCTAAATTAACCACTGTGCAACTGAGTGTTGAACTTCCTAGTGAACAGACCTCAGATAGTCAGAATGCACAACCGTTCCCCCCCTTTCCACCACCCTTAACAGGGCTGTATGCAGAGCCCATTGCTGTACGCTCTGCTGACGCACGACTGCACGACTAAACAGCTGAGCATTCACATTATCAAGTTCGCCGATGACATGACGGCAGTGGGGCTCATCACCAACGATGATAAGATGGTCTACAGAGAGGAGGTGGAAGAGCTCAAGGCTTGGTGCCAGACAAATAACCCCTTCCTCAATGTCAAAAAAGCAAAAAGAGATGGCTGTCAACTTCACAACCCGCTTTAAGTCAGCGGCGCAGCAGTGGAAGCTGAAGCAGTTTTAGACTCCTGGGAGTGAACATCACCCACAACCTCTCATGATCCCAGAAACATCCTACACAATCAGGAAAGCTCACCAGCACCTCTACTTTCTGAGGAGGCTGGAGAGAGCTAGTCTTTGCATATCCATGTTCGCATCATTCTATAGACGTGCAGTAGAGAGCATCCTAACAAGCTGTGTCCCTGCACAGTGTGGAAACCACACTGCAGCGGACAGGGAGGCACTACAATGGGTCAAAAGTGCCCAATGCATCACTGGCACCAGCCTGCCTATCATCAAGGGAATATATCCAGTAAGGTGCTGGGAAAGGGCCAGTTACATTGTGAAGGATCCCACCCACCCTGCTCATGGACTGTTTACCCCACTCCCATCAGGGAGGAGGCTATGTAGTATCCACGCCAGGACCGCCAGACTCCAAAACTTTCCCCGAGCAGTAAGGCTCATCAACACCTTCACCCACTAACTCCGCAACTATACTGGTCTGTATGCTATGTTTTTAATAATGACAGAACACTCTTGAGACTCTGATCAGATCAGGCAGGATCTAATGGGAGAGATAGAAAGACAGAGAGGGAAAATGGAGGGTGTGGAGAGAGGGAGAAACAGGGATGCGGAGAGATGGAGAGAGAGAGAGAATATGTTTGTGAGAGAGAAAGGGAGCGTGAGAGGTCAGTAATGTCCGGTCGAAAACCCTACATTAGCACTGTAGCTTCTTTCTCTATACCCTTAAAGATTTGTTGCCACTCCTCCTCACAGACCATAGCATAATCAGATTATTTTAAACTTAACCTGCTAAAGTTGAATCACAATCATACAGCACAGGATCAAGGGCTTTGGCTACCATGTTCATGCCAGCCCTCAAGTCCTATGTATACTTATAATCTGCTGGAGGAACTCAGCACGTCAAGCAGTAACCGTTGGAGAAAAGATATTGTCAATAATTTCGGTTGAAGGCCTGCATTAGGGTTGGTCCTGAAACATCAACAATTCCTTTCCTTCCGCAGATGCTTTTGGATCCACAGAGCTTCTTCAAATTCCAGCATCTGCATTTTCTTGTGTCTCCTATCTATACTAATTCTAGTTGCCAACACTTGGTCAATAGCATATTCTGCCTTGGCAATTCAAATACTTGTTCAGTATTTCTTAAAAGTTGTGAAAGTATTAACCTGCACCACCTTCTCAGGTAGTGTATTCTAGATTGCAACCATCCTCTGGTAAGAAGAAAGATCCCTTCTTAGATTCCCCCTAGGCCTCTTACACCTCACCTTAAATCTATGCGGTATGGTCTGAAACACCCATTCCATGAAAAGACAGTTTCTTCCCTTCTCCTCTCTCTGCGCTTTTCATAATTTTGTACTCCTCTGTCAGGTTCCCCTGCCCCTCCCCGATGACCACCACAGGGAAATAAACACTGTATGTTCTGTCTCTCCAGATATCTAAAGCATTTTATCCCAGGCAACATCCTGGTGAAAAGCAAGTCCTGAAACAAGAATGTGGATAGATTGCAACAAAATATATATACACATATAACTTTGTCATCAGGTGTTTGTTATATTGAAGTGAACTTAATTAGAATGGATATGAAGGACTGGGGATAACTACAAAGAATGTTGTGGACAAACAGTGTGGAAAAGAAGAACTGAAATGAATGGCTCTGATTGGACCATCACTATGACTGATAGAATGGTTTGAAAAACTCAAGACTTCTTTTCGTGCCTGTAGAATATTCTCTGGCTGTTTAATTGCATTCTTCCTCCAAGAGGACCACAACCTTGTTGTAGGTTACATGGAGGCTTACGTGTCTCAATGACCTGGAGAACTAAGTTAGCTGGAGACAGGGCCTTGGTGCTTTGAAGCTTGTTAGGGTCACTCATGCCAAATAGGTCAAAGGGTAGAGGACAGATTGAGTTGTCCAATGGTCCTCCAGGTTTTGGGGTTTCAGTTGAGGGCTAACAACCCTGACTAGTAACACAACATTATTATGGAAACAGCAATGAAGAATCCTTCTACATCTGAGTGCGATGATATGCCTGTGTCTCCACCCGGGACTTGTATGACTGACAGTAGTGAAAACCGAGAGCAAGCTATTAGCATGATGAAAGAAACCCTGAACACCATTAAGATCAAGACCAAAATGGGTTTTGATGGCCAAGGACAAACAGAATGGAGAATCTTCATTGCTGTCCTAACTGCCAATGGCATAATGAGCTGGAAGTAAGTAATTGTCATATAGTACAGAAACAGGCCATTCAGCCCACCATTTCATGCTAAGCAATGGACAACCATTCATGTTAAACCCATTTTCCATCTCTCGGTTCATTGCCTTCAATGCTCAGACCATTACAGGATTCACAGAGACACTTCTTCAATGCCAGCAGCTACTCTGCTTTCACTGCTCTCTCTGGCAGTGCGGTCCAGATACCAACCCACTTGCTGCGTGAAAGAGGTCCTCCTCAAATTCCCCCCTAGATCTTTGAACCCTTACCCCTTGCTTTTTTAAATGTATATTAATATAATTAATTCATTGGGTGCAGGCGTCACTGACAAGACCAGCATTCAGTTTCCATGCTAACTACATTACAGAGTATGCTGGCAAGCTGCCTCTTTGAATACTTTTGGTTTCACACTGTTGTATTGAAGAGAACATAATCAGGATAAAGATGAAAGATAAAATAAAACATTTGTTAAACTAACAAAAGATATGAGCGAATAACATGGAATGGATGGATCTGAATGGACCTCCACTGTAGTCCAAAGTTCAAGAAGTTCAAAGTTTAAAATAAATTATTGTCGAAGTGCATATATGTCACCATATACAACCCTGAGATTCATTTTCTTGCAGTCATACTCAATAAATCCATTATAGAATAATAACCATAATGAAATTAATGAAAGATGGAATGGAATCAGTGTCATATTCAGAGTAAGATTCATTTCCCACAGGATATGAGGATAGATGTGTTATATTGGGGCACCATGGTAGCGTAGTGGTTATTGTGACACATGGGCATACAAGCTTGGAGTTCAAATGCCTTGCTGTATGTAAAAAGTTTATACATTCTTTCCATGACCAAATGGATTTCCTCCGGGTGCTCTGGTTTCCTCTCATAGTCCAAAGATGTACCAGTAAGTCAGTTAATTGGAATTGTCCTGTGTCTAGTCATAGTCATAGTCATAGTCATACTTTATTGATCCCGGGGGAAATTGGTTTTCGTTACAGTTGCACCATAAATAATAAATAGTAGTAGAACCATAAATAGTTAAATAGTAATATGTAAAATATGCCTCGGGTTAAACAGGTAGGTTTGCTGGGCGGTAAAGCTCATTGGGCCGGAAGGGCCTTTTCTGTGCTGTATCTCAAAATAAAAATAAATGAAATTATGTTAAGGTTACTCTGTCAGAGCTGTTGCTGAGGATTTAGGAGATGTTATGCAAGTCTCGGCGAGTTGATGCAATTGCAACTTGCAGAAAGATGAGTACATATGTCAACAACTTAAACTTATTAACCGGTTTTAGCAACAAAGCCGATTTGACAAGTGACATTTCCCTTCTGTCTGCCATCCATTTCGCTTTCGGTAATGAATTTCAACTTGAAATGTTATTCATCCCTTTGTACATAAAATTCAAAGGATGCACAAAAATAGGCTATTTATCCTAGTTGGTACATGTTTCTGTTAAGGTCTTCACAAGCCACCTCCCACATCTTTAATCCAGTTAGTAGTATTTGCAACTTCCTTTTACTTTTCTGTGTTTATACAGATTCTCCTGGAATGAATTCTTCGTGACCAGCCTACAATGGAGTGAATTTCATATTCCTACAACTGTCAGAATTCCCCGCATCCTCCACTGGACTTGCACTCAGTGGCTACTTTTTTTTAGGTCCACCTGTACCCCTGCTTCTTAATGCAAATATAGTCATAGTTATACTTTATTGATCCCGGGGGAAACTGGTTTTTGTTACAGTTGCACCATAAATAATTAAATAGTAATAAAACCATAAATAATTAAATAGTAATATGTAAATAATGCCAGGAAATCAGTCCAGGACCAGCCTATTGGCTCAGGGTGTCTGACCCTCCAAGGGAGGAGTTGTAAAGTTTGATGGCCACAGGCAGGAATGACTTCCTATGACGCTCTGTGTTGCATCTCGGTGGAATGAGTCTCTGGCTGAATGTACTCCTGTGCCCAACCAGTACATTATGTAGTGGATGGGAGACATTGTCCAAGATGGCATGCAACTTGGACAGCATACTCTTTTCAGACACCACCATCAGAGAGTCAGAATTTATTGTATTTATATAATAAATATATAATTAACCAATCATGTGGCAGCAACTCAATGCATAAAAGCAGGCAGACATGGTCAAGAGGTTCAGCTGATGTTCAGACCAAACATCAGAATGGGGAAGAAATGTGATCTGAGTGACTTTGACCATGGAATAATTGTGGGTGCCAGATGGAGTGGTCTGAGTATCTTATAAAAAAACTGGGTGTAATATAAATTGCATTTTACTCTGTATTATGCTGATCATCTTGCTTTAAATTGGTTTTGGTTTTATATTTTAGTTGTACAGATGTTACTTAATAAATAAATTTTGGTTGATTCATGGCTGGTTAAATTATATTGAACAAGATGGCTTCCTGAACCGTGTCTGCTCCTGAATTTCATTGCTCAAGTTTGCTGAGAGACCAAAAATACAAAGATGAGAAATGGAATGAGCAAAGGAAATTCTGCTTCCTTTCCTTGGTTTCTAGGAATTTTGCCATGTATTGAATCTGAAGTTCTTTCTTGGAATTTGTTTTCCACAGTCCCACCCTTCATCTTCCTACAATCTTCATGTGTCCCACTGCCTGGGGCTTCCAGGCTGAAAGGGTTTTGTATCTGGGATGAGAGAATTTCTGCTCCCTCCAACAAAACTAAAGGATGCATGGCCAAAGTAAATAAAATAGAGGCACTCAGCTCCTTTCATTTTCACAATGGTGGCCAGTGTTGAGGTACATCCAGATGGCAACCTCGAGAGTTTATCATGCAAAGTGGTGCAATTGGATGAAGAGTTGTGGAGTAGTCTGAGCTATTACTCACAGCAGTAAATCAGCACGAAACATATTTCAGGACTTCTTCACGACAGTGGTAGTTTAGGGCCGCTCCTATTAGCTTCCATTCCCCCTTTGTATTTCTGAAGTAGTTTTCTTTCCTTAGGTAACATAGAGTGCCATGCAAAAGTTTGGGCACCCCTAGTCAAAATTTCTGTCACTGTGAATAGCTAAGCGAGTAAAAGATGAACTGATTTCCAAAAGGCATAAAGTTAAAGATGACATAGTTCTTTAATATTTTAAGCAAGAAAACTTTTTTATTTCCACCTTTTACAGTTTCAAAATTACAAAAAAGGAAAAGGGCCCGAAGCAGAGGTTTGGGCACCCTGCATGGTCAGTACTTAGTAACACCCCCTTTGGCAAGTATCACAGCTTGTAAACGCTTTTTGTAGCCAGCTAAGAGTCTTTCAATTCTGTTTGAGGGATTTTCGCACATTCTTCCTTGCAAAAGGCTTCTAGTTCTGTGAGATTCTTAGGACGTCTTGCATGCACTGTTCTTTTAAGTTCCAGCCACAGATTCTCGACGATGTTTAGGTCAGGGGACAGTGAGGACCATGGCAAAACCTTCAGTTTGTGCCTCGAGGTAGTCCATTGTGGATTTTGAGGTGTGTTTAAGTTCATTATCCTGTTGTAGAAGCCATCCTCTTTTCATCTTCAGCTCTTTTACAGACGGTGTGATGTTTGCTTCCAGAATTTGGTGGTATTTAATTTAATTCATTCTTCCCTCTACCAGTAAATGTTCCCCATGCCACTGGCTGCAACACAAGCCCAAAGCATGATTAATCCACCCCCGTGTTTTACAGTTAGAGAGGGGTTCTTTTCATGAAATTCTGCACTCTTTACAACAGGATAATGAACTTAAACACACCTCAAAATCCACAATGGACTACCTCAAGAGGCGCAAGCTGAAGGTTTTGCCATGGCCCTCACAGTCTACTGACCTAAATATCATCGAGAATCTGTGGATAGACGTCAAAAGAGCAGTGCATGCAAGACGGCCCAAGAATCTCACAGAACTAGAAGCCTTTTGCAAGGAAGGATGGGCGAAAATCCCCCAAATAAGAATTGAAAAACTCTTAGCTGACTACAAGAAGTGTTTACAATTTGTGATACTTACCAAAGGGGGTGTTACTAAGTACTGCCATTCAGGGTGCACAAACTTTTGCTTCGGGCCCTTTTCCTTTTTTTGTTATTTTGAAACTGTAAAAGATGAAAATAAAAACAAAGTTTTCTTGCTTAAAATATTAAAGAAATGTCATCTTTAACTTTAAGTCTTTTGGAAATCAGTTCATCTTTTACTCACTTAGCTATTCACGGTAACAGAAATTTTGACCGGGGTGCCCAAACTTTTGCATGCCACTGTATGGTTTACTTTGTCCTGATGTTTGGTTTTGCAATTGTGTGAAAATCCAGGCTCAATAAGCCTCACTACTTCTGTACCTCTGCCCTGCATCTCTCTCACTTTTGCTCTGGTTATCCTTTTCCCTCTGTCCTCCCTCTCTGTCCCTCTTCCACCCTTCCTTTCTTTCCCCCTCTTACCCTCTCCCTCTCTTTCTCTCTCTCCCTCCTCTCTCACACCCACCCCTCCCTCCCTCTTTCTCCCTCTCCCTTACACTCACCCTCTCTCCCACTCTCTCTCCCTCTCCCCCTCTCTCTCTCCTCTCCTCCCTCTCTCTCTCCTCTCCCCCTTTCTGTATCCTTCTCCCTCTCTTTTACACTCACCATCTCTCCCATTCTCTCTCTCCCTTGCTCCCTCTCTCTCTCTCTCTCTCTCTCACACACACACACACATTCTTACCAGGTGGCCTCTTTCAAATAATCCGAATCTGATTCATATTCCAAATACGTCTATATTTAAATAGTACATTGCCTTAGAGGAGAATTATGCATTCATCAAATAACAGTTACGCAGTTGAACTGAAAAAAAAAATCACTCCCTTTGCTAAAGAGATACTTTTATTGGAGTTGCTGGCTGTAACTCAACTACTTCCCTACAGCTCAATGAGAGAGGCAGATGTGGTCGACTTGCTTTCACATTTATCCAAGGCAGCAAACCAGACATAAAATATCCCTCTAGTCATTTTGTTACATCTCAGCTCTCCTTCACTGACTGCGTGTTCTAACATGGTGTTTCTCCAGACCGAATTCTAAGTAAATAGATATGAAACGATTATGAGGATTTGAAAACCCTTACAGGCAAGCCAGTTTCTGGAACACCTCATTTAGAAAGCTCTGTTTGTGCAGCTGCCATATTAGGCATCTGGGAATGTTTGACCATAGCAGATGTTGTATCTGTTGCAATACAAAATACAGTCTGCTTCTTATTCAATTACCAGTAGACATGATCACATCACCAGTCAGATCATATCTGTTTACAACCTTTAACAAGAAAATCATTTCACCGACGTGACACTTCTGAATTTCCCTTAAAATATCTTTACACTACTGTTACACCTTTAAACTGGGAGCAGTGTGGCCTCCAGAGGGAGGTACAGGAACACTCCGATAATTCGGTGTCCAATTATTCAGCTTCTGGCTCACTCGTTAGTCTGGAATGTGAGCCTGGTCTGAACTACAGCCCAAGCCAGGGCTGGGGTCGGAATAACAGGAGTCAGGAATGCGAAGACAATGCTCTCTGCACTCTGTACCTTCCTACTCCCTTTAAATTCACTGGAAAATTTAATACAATACTGCACAACATGTAAAAACCGTGAAATAAGAACATGTGTGGGTATTAATAGGAGTGACATCCAAAAATCCAAAGAATCCAAAGATACCCTATTGGCATTTTACACCTTCTGCATAATTGCACGCATACTGTCACAGGCATTGTAATTAAACCTGTTCATATGGCAGCAGACCTTCAAAGTTCAAAGTACATTTATTATCAAAGTACGTATGCCATATACAAACTCGAGAGTCACCTTCTTGTAAGCAGTTACAAAAATTAGAAACACAATAGAGTTCACGGGAAAAAACCCATACCACAAAGATGATCGTATAACCAAAGTGCAATAAAAAAAGGAAGAACAACTCATACAAACAATAAAAAAAGCACTGAAACATGAACAGAACATGAACGCAGAGTCCCAGAATGTAAGCTCACAACAACATAGCCAATTCAGAACTGCAGCCGACCCAATGGCTCCTCTCAGAGCTCTCAGAAGGTCTGAGAGGAGCTATTGAATGCACTCTTCAGAAGTTCCCTAGAATCATAAGAACACACAGCACAGAAACAGGCCCATATGGCCCACTTTGTCCATGTCGATATAATCCCACATGCCAGCATTAGGCCTGTGTCCCATCCAAGCATCTGTCCAAATGCCTTTCAAATGCAGCAAGTTCATCCACCTTCATCACCTCTTCTAGCAACGTTCCAGATATTTGCCACACTCTGCATGAAAAAAAAAGCTTTTCCCTCAAATTTCTCCCCTCTCACCTTAAAACTGTGCACTTTATTTTTTGACTTGTTGCTCTGGAAAACATCACCAATCTATTCCATTATGTCCCTCATATTCTTGTAAATCTCTGTATGGTCACCACTTCGCCTCCTACATACCAGTGAGAATCAACTAAGTCTATCCAAGATCTGTTTGTTACTACAATCTTCCATTCCAGGCAACATTAGGTTGAATCACCTCTGCATCCTCTCTAATGTATTCCTATCACACCCATTTTATAGTGTGGCAGCCAGAAATGCACATCAGATCAGGCAGCATCCATGGACAACAAAACTGAGGTAATACTGAAGGCTGATAATCTTTTGTCAGAGCTTATTACAACAGTTCTGATGAAAGTTTATTTTTAATGTTGCGTTTCTGGTATCTGTGGTATTTTGTTGTTGAGGTGTATTGTAAGGATTACTTTCATTGAAACCTTGGTTTGGCGGGAGGTGAGGCTCCTCTCAGGGTCGTTGGGTAGCTGAGTTAGAATTGAGATGCAGGACTTACAATAAGCTACAGATCAACCCAGATCTAATTGGATTGTAAAAGAGAATAGGACAATCTAACGTACCTTCCTTGTTGCAATGTTCTTAATTATTATAGCATTAATGATGGATATTTTATTAATTTATTTGTGGTACATTTTGTTTTATATGCTACGTGTGATATATGTATTGGGGTGCACCGTTAGGAATGTGGTTTCATTTGGTTGTATACATGTACAGTCAGATGACAATGAACTTGAACTTGAGTGCAGGATGACAATAGGTTAAAATAAAACTTACCAGTAATGCTGCAATATGTGTCTAGTCTACCTAACAGTATGCAACCAGAATATAATTCCAACAGCTGGCAATGAGGGCTGCAGGCAGAGACTTGTGTGAGCTCTATACGCTGAGCTGGGGAACTCACAGGGAAGGTTTTCCTTAAATTGAATCACAGACTAGTTACAGCACAGAAGATGCTCGTTTAGCCTTTTGAATCCTTGCACAAAATCAATCCAGTTATTTCCATCAGACTGCTGGAGACCTGGCCAAGTGATACTTCATTGAAGTTTTTCTGCTGTGAAGTAATCCCGCTGGTGGACCGAGAAAAAGAACATCAGCACTTCTGTGCACCTGTGTTTTATTGAGCAAGTTAGCAGTCTGTCAGGGGTTCCTTTTACCTAGCTCCTGCACACCTTGGTAGACCAGCAGGAAGAAGTAAACATTTGAAAAGCAATATGACTTTTCAATGCCATGTTCTCAATCCTTTATCCCTGAAGAATAGCATGAAAGAGCCCTCAGAGATCTGTGCAACGTCAGCCTATAAATAGCCTGACTGGATGTGGTCCAGTTCTCTGTAACTAACAGGGTCACTGCAGCGACACACAGCTGCAGATCCACTCTTCAGGGCTGAAAGGCTGGTGCTGTTGAATTCCTGCTGAGGCCTCTGCACATTGTCTCTATAATGGGGGTACTCATCACCACAGGCCAAGTAAGCAGGTGAGACATCTGCAGCCGGCTCCCGTCCTCGGGTTTCCGCCATTGTGGAACTCTGCAGGTTAAATCAACAATGTACAACAGATAATGCCTTGGGAATGGATGGATGCATCCTCTCTGCAATATTTGTAGCACACTTTACATTGTCTTATCCCCTAATGGCTGAGGACAAAACTAATTGTTCTTTTCATTGCCCCTTATCCAATCAAGTAAGCAAGCCGGAGACACAAGGAACTGCAGGTGCAGGAATCTCCACAATAGACAAGATGCTGGAGGAATTTGGCACGTGAGGCAGCATTTGTGGGGGGGGGAGGGAGTTGGAGAGTTATTTTTATTTATTTATTGAGATACAGCATAGAATAGGACCTTCTGGCCCTTTGACCTCCACCGCTCAGCAACTTCCTTATTTAACCCTAGCCTAATCACAGGACAATTTACAATGAGCAATTCACCTACTAACTGGTATGTCTTTGGACTGTGGGAGGAAACCAGAGCACTCAGAGGAAACCCATGCAGGCATGAGGAGAACGTACAAACTCCTTATAGGCATTGACGGGTATGAACCAAGGTCGCTGGTATTGTAAAGCATTGTGCTGACCACTCCACTACCATGCCAATCGTATTTCAAGTTAAATCCCCCATAGTCATAGTCATAGTCATACTTTATTGATCCCGGAGGAAATTGGCTTTCGTTACAGTTGCTCCATAATAATAAATAGTAATAGTAATATTACTATTAGTAAATAGTAAATAGTAAATAGTCATGGAAATAATAAATAGTAATAGAATAGTAATAGAAAAATAGTAATAAATAGTTAAATAGTAATATGTAAATTATGCCAGTAAATTATGAAATAAGTCCAGGACAAGCCTATCGGCTCAGGGTGTCTGACCCTCCAAGGGAGAAGTTGTAAAGTTTGCTGGCCACAGGCAGGAATGACTTCCTATGACGCTCTGTGCTGCATCTCGGAGGAATGAGTCTCTGGCTGAATGTACTCCTGTGCCCACCCAGTACATTATGTAGTGGATGGGAGACATTGACCAAGATGGCATGCAACTTGGACAGCATCCTCTTTTCAGACACCACAGTCAGAGAGTCCAGTTCCATCCCCACAACATCACTGGCCTTACGAATGAGATTGTTGATTCTGTTGGTGTCTGCTACCCTCAGCCTGCTTCCCCAGTGCACAACAGCAAACATGATAGCACTGGCCACCACAGACTCGTAAAACATCCTCAGCATCGTCTGGCAAATGTTAAAGGACCTCAGTCTCCTCAGGAAATAGAGACGGATCTGACCCTTCTTGTAGACAGCCTCAGTGTTCTTAGACCAGTCCAGTTTATCGTCAATTTGTATCCCCAGGTATTTGTAATCCTCCACCATGTCCACACTGACCCCCTGGATGGAAACAGGGGTCACCGGTACCTTAGCTCTCCTCAGGTCTACCACCAGCTCCTTAGTCTTTTTCACATTAAGCTGCAGATAATTCTGCTCACACCATGTGACAAAGTTTCCTACCGTTGCCCTGTACTCAGCCTCATCTCCCTTGCTGATGCATCCAACTATGGCAGAGTCATCCGAAAACTTCTGAAGATGACAAGACTCTGTGCAGTATTTGAAGGCTGAGGTGTAAATGGTGAAGAGAAAGGAAAGTGTTGCAAGCACACGTACTGTGGTCTGCCGGTCAGGTCATCAAGAATCCATGATACCAGGGAAGCATCCACCTGCATCGCTGTCAGCTTCTCCCCCAGCAGAGCAGGGCGGATAGTGATGAACACACTGGAGAAGTCAAAAAACATGACCCTCACAGTGCTCGTTGGCTTGTCCAGGTGGGTGTAGACACGGTTCAGCAGGTAGACGATGGCACCCTCAACTCCTAGTCGGGGCTGGCAGGCGAACTGAAGGGGATCTAAGTGTGGCCTGACCATAGGCCGGAGCAACTTCAGAACAAGTCTCTCCAGGGTCTTCATGATATGGGAGGTCAATGCCTCCGGTCTGTAGTCATTGAGGCCGCTAGGGCGCGGCGTCTTCAGCACAGGGACGAGGCAGGACGTCTTCCACAGTACAGGAACCCTCCGGAGCCTCAGGCTCATGTTGAATACATAGTGAAGTACTCCACATAGCTGAGGGGCACAGGCTTTGAGCACCCTGGTACTGACACCATCCGGTCCTGCAGCCCTGCTTGGGTTGAGACATTTCAGCTGTCTTCTCACCTGTTCAGCCCCATGAAGGGTCTTGACCTAAAATATCTTCTGTTCATTTCACTCCACAGATACTGCCTGACCCGTTGATTTCTTTCAGCATCTCTGTTGTTGTTCCAAGTATGTAGGCTGCTGTGAAACCACTCCCGACTTCGAGAATGGTGCCCCCATTGATAATCATAAAATTATGGTAAACAGGAGGAAGGGGCCTTTTGAGCTTACTTCACCATCAATAAGGTCACTGCTTGTCTTATCTTGTTATCAGATCAATTTCCTGCCTGATCCCCATAGCCCTAGACTCCTCTTGAGGCAAAACTCTATTCAGCTTGGCCTTGAATATGTTCATAGCTCCAAGGTAATGAGTTCCAAATGTTTAAAACTCTTGGAAGCGAAGTTCTTTCCTCATTTCCACCTTAAATGTGTGACTGCTTATCCTGAAACTATGCCTCCTGGTTCTAGGTTGTGCCATGAAAGGAAACGTTCTTCCCCAATCTCTCAAAACTTGTATGTTCAAACAAGATGATCCTTCATTCTTCGAAACTTCAATTAGTGGAGTCCCAACCTTTGCTGAAAGACAACCTGCTCATCCCAGACATATACCAGTGAACCTCCTCCAAATTTCCTTCCAACGCATTTGCATCCCTCCTTAAATAAGGATACCAAAATTATAATTATTCCAGACATGATCTTATCAACATGCTGTAGTGCTATGGTAGAAACTCTCTATATTCAATTCTCCCTATAATAAAATAGAGCTCTGGAGTCACACAGATGCATGGAACCGTAATGGGCCGTTTGGTTCCTCATGCCCTTACTGAACCCTTTGCCTAGATACAATAACCTCATTTGCCACAATAGGTCCCCATCAATCTTGCACCTCATGGTCTACCTGCTCTGTGCTTTCTCTGCAGCTATCACACTTTCCTCTGCATTATTATTGTTTTATCTTGTTCTACATACCTCAATACACTGTGTAGTTATTTGCAACTTTTTGCAACTCTACAAAGCACTTTTCCAACCACACTGGGAGTATTGTGTGCATGAGAAAGTCTGCAGATTCTTGGAAATCCAAAGCAGCACACACAAAATGCTGCAGGAACTCAGTAAGTCCGGCTGGAAATGAATAAACAGTCGACGTTTCGTGCCAAGACTCTTCTTCAGGACTGGAAAGGAAGGGGGAAATGCTGGGAAAGGAGCATAGCTAGAAGGTGAAGTCATATTGTGTGTAGTTCTGATTTAGCATGCTGTAGGCAGGATGGGTTGTGCTGGAGAAAGAGATGGGGGGGGTGAACGGGAGAGTTCACCAGGATATTGCTTGGATTGGAAGATTTTAGTTAGGAGGTGAGATTGGATAGGCTGATTATTTTCCCTGGCGTGAAGAAGACTGGGGTGTGACCTCAGTACAATTGACAATAATAAACCAATTTCAATTCAAAATATTTAAGTACCCATTGTCACTATCTCTTCCATGTACTAATTGTATCTGCTTCCAGCGAGGTTCAGATGTCAACTACTTTGTGTAAAAAATTTCCCCTGAGATCCCCTTTAATATTCTGTCCTCTCACCTTAAGCCAATTCAGCCTTGTTTTTGATATCGTTACTATGGAAAAAATATTCTGATTACCTACCTATGGAAAAAATATTCTGATTACCTCTCATAATCTTATATACCTCTATCAGGTCATCCCTCAGCCTTCCTCACTCCAGGGAAAAAAATAAATCAACCTCTCCAATTTCACCTCCTAACGAAAGTCTTCCAATCCAGTCAATATCCTGATGAACTCCACCACTGCCATCCCTCACCCAGATCCCACACTCTCTCTAGCACAACCGCATCCTGAAAGCATTCTGTAAAATTGCAGCTGTTCCAGCTGTTATATTCTATACTATAACTTTTGAAGACAACCATGTCATATTCACTCAGTGGCCACTTTATTATGTATTTCTGTACCTAATAAAGTGACCACAGGGTGTATGTTCATGATCTTCTCTGCTGTCGCCTATCCACATTGAGGATCAATGTGTTGTGAATTCAGAGATGTTCTTCCGCACACCACTGTTGTAATGTGTGGTTACTTCAGTAACTGTTGCTTTCAGGTCAGGTCTGTTCATTCTTCTGGGACCTCTCTCACTAACAAGGCATTTTTACCCACATAACTGGTGTTCGCTGATTGTTTTTGTTTTTTGCACCATTCTCTGTAAACTCTGAAAACTGTTGTGCGTGCAAGCCCCATGAGATCAACTGTTTCTGAGATACTCTAAACACTGCCACTGGTACCAACAATCATTCCACTGTCAAAGTCACTTAGATCACATTTCTTCCCCATTCTGATGTTTGGTCTGAATAACAACTGAACCTTTTGGCCATGTCTGCATGCTTTTATGCATTGAGTTACCTGTATACCTGTTCATTAATTTGCATTAATTCTTTCAATCCTGTGCAGTAGCCCCCTCCCCCCCTCCACCAGATGGTGATGCAGCCAGTCAGAATGCTCTCCACAGTATATCTGTAGAAGTTCTTGAGTGTTTTAGGTAACAAACCAAATCTCCTCAAACTCCTCATGAAATATAGCCACTGTCTTGCCTTCTTTATAGCTGCATCGATATGTTGGAGCCAGTTTAGATCCTCAGAGATCTTGACATGCAGGAACTTGAAATTGCTCACTCTCTCCACTTCTGATCCCTCGATGAGGTGATGCTATTAATGAGCAGGTATACATGTTACCTAATAAAGTGGCCACTGAATTTATGTTCTTTTCCCCCTCTCGCTCCATAATTCCACTTTTGCAGAACTATTGATTTGTTCCCATGGCCCCTCAGTTCATCAGCATTTCTTATGGCCTCATTACTTACTGTATATGTTCTACCCCTATGTGGTAGAACTCAAAATGACTTCTCAAAATGCGGCACCTTGTACTTGCCAAATTGAATTCCAACTGCCTGTGCATTACGCAACTCTTTGTCTGCTGTATCCTTAGACAACCTTCCTTGCTTTCTTCCTTCTTGTTAAAAGAAAAGAAGGAAAAGCCATAATATACCTTCCCAGGGCAATAGAAGTTGTTAGTTCACTTCACCTCCTCAATCACTTCCTCATGACGTGCACCCTGAGAAATTCGCTGTGTGTGGTCACACAGTCACACTCCTCTCAGATTAATGGACTGCTGCAGTGAAAATGATTGAGATCATTGTTCAGCAGGTGCAGACTTCCAAATGGTACATGAGGGCTTGCATTGCTCCAAGGACACAGTAAAACCCCACTGGATTGGCTGCTCAGTCTTTCTCAGGCATACACCAGACGGCATGGGGATTGCAGAGGACAGGAAATCAGGAGCTTTGAACATGACTGCTTGCAGGATTTTTCAATGGTAAGTTTTTAAATCCACTTATATCTTTCATAAACTGAATTTACCCTTGGGTAGTGCACATTTTTATTTAAAAAGCCCATATCCTTGAGATTTAGTTTTTTACAGCACAGGCAAAGTAGGAAAGTGGAAATGATGGTTGTCTTTCAAAGGAAGTCTGGTACACAACGGTCTCCCTTTGGGGAGAGTTAATTAAAAGGCAAGATGGTGATCAGAGTCAGAATCAGGTTTAATATCACTGGCACATGTCATGAAATTTGTTAACTTAGCTGCAGCAGTACAATACAATTCATGATAAATATAAAGAAATCAATCAATTAGTTACAGTAAGTATATGCATGTACATTAAATAGTTAAATTAAAATTAGTGCAAATACAGAAAGAAAGTGAGATAGTGTTCATGGGTTCAACGTCCGTTTAGAAATCGGATGGGAGAGGGGAAGAAGCTATTCCTGAATCAACGGGTGTGTTCCTTCAGGCTTCCATACCTCCTTCCTGACGGTAACACTGAGAAGAGGGCGTCTCGTGGGTGATGAGCGTCCTTAATAATGGGCACTACCCCTCTGAGGTCCCCGCCCTTTGAAGATGTCCTTGATGGAGCTGACTAATCTTACAAGTTTCTGTGGCTTTTTACGAGCCTGTGCAGTACCCCCCTCACCCCCATACCAGACAGTGATGCAGCCTGTCAGAATGCTCTCCACGGTACATCTGGAGGTGTTTTTGAGTGTCTTAGGTGCCAAACCAAATCTCCTCAAACTCCTAATGAAATATAGCTGCTGTCTTGCCTTCTTTGTAGCTACATCGATATGTTGGGACCAGGTTAGATCCGCAGAGATCTTGGCACCCAGGAACTTAAATGCTCACTCGGTTCACTTCTGATCCTTCTACGAGGTGATGCTACACACCTGGAAAAGGAAGAAGTGACTATATATACATAATAGTGTGGCTTTGACAATGAGGCTGACAAAAGGGCCTTGTGTTTGCACTTGACCTCCAAGTAAACCATGTCACACAAGAGAGTAAGACAGTGCCAAACACTTTCATTACAGAGATTAAACAAAGGTTAAATAATAGGAACATTTCCTAAGGCCACTACAACACAGAAAGAGGACAAACAGTTGATCCAGTCTATGTTGGAATCCTGGTTTATTTCATTCACTGTGGTGGATTTAGCTCCTAAACACAAATCCAAATCTCTGGCCTACCTTTAACCACTGCTATCAGCCCTGTGCAATACCCATTCCACTCCATTTCGAAACAACCAAATCTGTGATGAAAGCAGTAAATATGGGAAACACTCACCAGGTCAGGTAGAACCTGCGGAAAGAGAAACTGTCGAAATTTGTCAGAATTAAGGATGAAAGAAAGGCAAATTGGTTTTCAGTCATAGAGGAGGTAGGGACAGGCTGTGAAGAGCAAAGCAAATATCTTTGATTGGGTCAGACCCTGATGAGTTAATGAGGACACAACAACATAGAAGGAGGACAAACAGTTGGTCCTGTCAATGCTGGGAAACCCGGCTGGAGGTACATTTTGCTACTTTGGCTGTGTAATGTGTTGTAAATGATGGGACTGGGACATACCCATCAGGCTGGACTAAAATAAGAAAGAGTGATGAAAGGCAGAAATGGCCACTTCTGATACAGCCAGAAAGAAATAGTAATTTACCTAAAGATGGAGCGCTTGATATCGAGCCTGGACGGCTGCAGTGTGCCCTCAAGAAGATGAAGTATTGTTAGTCAAGTTTGTTTTGGGCCTTGTTGTAATAGTGCAAATGGCCACAGGCAGAGAGTGCGGAATGGAATCGTTATGCAGAATTAATCTAAAGGCAATAGTACCTTTAAGGCAGAATCAGAGAAAGAGGTCTTGCAACTCCGTGAGGTCACTCCATCATTCGGCTAGAACACATTCGATCTGTTAGGTTGATAGGATGTCTTTCGCAGCACTATGGCGTTAGTGGAATTAGTCCTCCCCTGAACTTCAGCTGCTGCTGTAACTAGAATGTATGTGTACGACCATCTGATTGTCACTTCCATATTATTTACATTACTGAGCCTCTCTTGAGGCACAGTCAGGGCTGGGAATGCTGACAAGGAAGTTTGGGATTAGCATTATTCAGAAGAACAAAGGATCAGATTGCTTCTGTGTTTCGGTTTTTCACAGACAAAGTTGCTTCTATGTTCTATGTTTCTCCACTTGTTTTTAACTCCATTCAAGAGCAGGACAAGGAAAACCTGCCCTCTGGTGCCTTAAAAGAAATGTATAAAAGATTGATTTCAGGACATAAACTGAGTAAACTAAGTAAAATTTTATAAAAGCCTTAGCCTGCAGGATTATCCTCCGCCCAACCTCATAGGTATTTAACAGAGGAAGGAATCATATTTTCAAGAAAGACACCAAGGTATGCCTTCAACATTGGAACTAAGACTCTACATACAGCATCTAGCGAGGAACTGCACAAGACATTTTTTTAAAACAGCGCAGACTTTTGGTAGATAATGCCAAGAGCTTTATGTTGTTAGATTAGATGCTAATGTTTTTTGCTGAGGTCTGTGGGGAAAAAATGCATGTAATTAGATGAAAGAATAGCAGAGTAGAGCTGAACGACATTCAAAATTACAGGCAGAGAAATAGCAGATGGAGTTTAATCCAGGCAAGTGTGAGGTGCTACAACTTGGGAGATCAAATATAAAGGAGAAGTACGCAGCTAATGGCAGGACCATTGCTGTACAGAGGTATCTTGGGGGCCAAGTCCATAGCTACCTGTAAGCGGCCACACAATACATGGCATGCTTGCTTTTATTGGTCAAGACATTGAGTTCAACACTCAGCAAGACATGCTGCAGCTTTATAAAGCTTTGGGTAATTTGTGTCAGGAATATTGCATTCATTTCTGGTCTCCACATCTTATAAAGTATGTGGGGGCTTTGATGAAGGAGCAGTGGAAGTTTATCAGGATACTACCTGGATTCGAGGACATTAGAGATCAGAAAAAACTAGGATTGTTTTCTCTGGAGCAGCCGAGGTTGAGAGGAGATCTGACAGTAGCATTATGAGAGAAATCGACAGAGTATCATTGTCTCTGAGTTAAAATGTCTAATGTTAGAGGGAATGCATTGAAGAGGAGAGGGGGGAAGTTCAAAGGAGATGTATGGAGTAAATTTTTTTACATAGGAAGTGGTGGGTGTATGGAATGTGTTGCAGGGGCAGTAATGGGAAGCAAGCACAATAGATGGCTCATTTAAGAGACTCTTGGATATCCATACATGAATATACAGAGAATGAAGGGATATCAACCATGTGCATGTGGAAGGGATTAAGCGTATTAGCTTAATTATTTCAGTACAGCATAATGGGCTGAAGGGCCTGTTCCTGTGCAGTACTGTTCCATGTCCTATGCTCTATAATGGACTACAAGTCAGTTAGAATGAGTCACTAGTTTTCTTTATCATTCATCTTCAGGATCTGGCCATGGTTGGCAATGCCAGCGGTTACTGCCCAATGTTAAATGTCCATAAATGGACTTCTTGATCTGATGAGAATGTAGCAGTGATTCATGGATGGTTTGCCAGGCTGCTTCAGAGCTTTTTAACAGTCAAGCACATGGTGTGGTCTGGAATCAAAGGTATACAGGCCAGGCCAGGAGGGCAACTTTCTTTCCCTGAAGGGTATAACTGGACTAGGATGGTTTTTCTGACAACCTGGTTGGTTTTGTTGTACGTTGGTAAATTTGTTTATGATTGTCATGTGTGCTGAGATACAGTGACAAACTGTTGGTTGATAACTAGTGACCGTTAGTGAGATCAGTTGAAGTTAATTTAGATCCTCAGCTGGTCCTCAGGATTTCTTGGCCAGATCTGTGAATTAATACTTTATTAATTTAACCACCAAACCAGGGCTTGACCTTCATTCAGTTCCTCATCACTATAAATGTACTGATGATGGAGTAAATGGAATAAAAACCAGTTTCTAATTGTTTTGCGCTCATCCAGAAATATAACCAGGCCCTTCTCAGCACGAGTCACTCATGTGATCGTAGTGTCTTGAGCTCTTCAGATAGTGCCATTCCCTACTGGAGCAGTGAAACTCGGCATCATTGCCTCAGTCGCCACCATTCTTGGACAGTCCCAGAATAACAATGTCATTGTGGGACTGGAACCCACAAAAATAAATCCTGTTTAACCTTTTTATCATTTACATCTCTAAATTACCAGTTGTTTGATCAATAATCTGTGCAGCTCCAATCAGAGGTCTGTGAAATCTGATCCCTCCTTCCTCCTCAAACCCTAGACTCAACTCGGTCCTCGAGTTTCTGTTTATATCCTGATGAAGCACAATAGTGCATGAGTCCTTGGGCTTATGATTAAACTGGCTGTTGATCCACTGCCTACCTACTAGGCCACAGAGACTTTCTTGGCTGCTCAGACTTTTTAAGAACCAATGGTGTCATCTGACCTGCATGAAGTAACTCAGAGCAGCAGTTCCACTGGACCATAAATCCCATCGATGCATGAAACTGCTGAATATAAAAGGAATTAAAATTGAAAGTGCATGGCAACCAATTGAAGTTAAGAAGCCAGAGCAAACAACAACTTCCTTTAATCACAGGAAACCACAAAACTCATGTTGTCAAAGCTGATCATCAGCATTGCAGAAACCTTATGAAAATTCAGACCAAATCTTGTGAACAATCTTACAAATCCCTGGTAATCTCCTGGAGCATTGGAAGCAGTGGGGATTTAGAAGGGGAATGAGAAGAATGGGTCTTTGTGCTCCTTCATGCGAAAGTGCAGAATATATATCGGTCCTCTAGGGCCTGTAACAGTTCCCAGTTATATCAGCTAACTTGCTTGGAATAGTATATGTGGGTCTAGATTTCTCTAACAAATCCACAACTTCACAGGAACAACTGAGATTCCCAGCTTTAGCTGGGTTGTTGTTGGACTAGTCTCATTCTTCAGTATTCAGTAAAATTAAGACAGCCTGTGCATTCTCCCCGCGGTATCTCTCTACAATAGGATTGCTTCAGTATAGGACAGATGAAACAAGTTTAGCCATTCACCAACAACTTGCGGCACTTTAAAAAAACAATGTCTCTAACTTGAACTAAAACTATTCAAGATTGGGACATTGTATTTGTGGGCTGCCCTCATAAAGTCGATATGGAGGGTCTTTTTTTCAAATATGAGACTGACAATGTTGGGCTCATGAGAGATAGAGCCTGAACTAAAAGTTAAAAGATTGCACAAGAACAAAAATTAACAACCTCAGGAGGCAGTTAAACAAATGCTCCAGATTCCAATATCTGCAGTCTCCTGTGTCTTCTTCTAAAACCAGCAATGATGCAGGGAAGGTCATTGAATTGTTTGTGAAGCCTAACCAACAAGGTCACATCTGCGGTTTTAGAAAGATGATGGACTCATTTCTTTCTTCATCACCCTGACCTTTGAAGCTGTGAGACCTAAAATGAACTCATCATGTACAAAAGGAGATCCAAAAAACTGTTGGTTCAGTAGGTCAACAACGGGGGCTTTCTTGACTTAACAGAGATTCTGATCATCATCCCTTCCCTTACCTATCGAATATTGAAAGGCCAAGGTAGTGTGGCTGTGGTGAGGATGTTTTCTTTAGTGGGGGATTCTAGGACAAAGGGCACAGCCTCAGAATAGAAGGACATATTTTTGGAGCAGAGATGGGGAAAATTTGTTTTTAGCCAGAGGGTGGTGAAGCTGTGAAATTCATTGCCACAGACGGCTGTGCAGGCCAAGTCATTGGGTATATTTAAAGTCGAGGTTGATAGGTTCTTGATTAGTAGGGGTGTTTAAGGTCACGGGGAGAAGGCGGAAGAATGGGGTTAAGAGGGATAATAAATCAGCCATGATGGAATGGCAGAGCAGACTCCATGGGCTGAATAGCCTAATTCTGTTCACATGTCTTATGGTCTTATGGTCTGTCTGAGACCAGCTTCATATACTGAACAAGCAAGACAACACACCATGGTGCACGAGTACAAGATGCATAGGTGAGAGACAGAGCTAAAAGTTATTTTTTGAATGGTTTGATAAATAGGACATATCTGCCATTCAGGCAATCGGCAGATGCACGTAACTTTGCCTGCAGTCAAATTTAGCAATCCTACCCCAACAGCTTAAAAAGTGGTGAAGTGGAGGAGATACTGTATGTGGGGGGGTGGAAAGGTGGAGAATGGAGAGGCAGGGTTTTGGAAGGGAGTGGAAAGAGTAGAAGCATTGGAAGCTGGGGATGGGTGGAAAATAGAGAGGTGGAAATGAGAGTGATGGAGAGCAAGGGATGGAGATGAAAGGAAGGAAGCATAGTGAAGCAATTGAGTGGCGAGGGAAGGTGTGGGTTTTGAAGGGGTCGAGAGTGAAGTGGAGTGTTGAAAAAGGATAGGATGGAGTGGGGAGGAATGGGGGGATGGAGAGTAGAAGGAAGGATAGTTGAGAGTAGAGTGGAAAGGAATGAGACTTGAGGACCACCACGAGAGGTTAGTTTTAACTTAAAAAGACCCTACCTGAAAACGGTTCCCTGCTTTGAGATCTGCAAAGGTGGGTCCTCTTTCATCTACACATAAGCTCACATAACGTGAAGATGAGCATTTTATGAGTTGGCCTTGCTGTCCGTAGACCACAGTGTGCATAAGAATCATGGAGCTGGTAATCAGTACAAGACATCACCATATACCTTGAAGTACCCTTACAGTCAGACAGGGAATAACCAGAAAGAAATAATACGTGGATACAGGATTCCGAAATCCTGTAGCACACCTCTTGGGGATTTCAACTGCATTATTCGTAGAAATGTTGCAACATGTGATACAAAGCAACCAATTATTGAAAGGACTAGATAAAGTGGATGTGGAGAAGATGCTTCTTCTAGGGGAGAGTCTAGGACCAGACAGCATAGCCTCAGGATAGAAGGATATCCCTTTAGAACAGAAATGAAGAGGAATTTCTTTTGCCAAAGGGTGGTGAAGCTGTGGAATTCATTGCCACAGACATCTGTGGAGGCCAAGTCATTGGATATCTTTAGAAGGAAAATAGGTTCTTGGTTAGTCAGGGCGTCAAAGGTTACGGAAAGAAAGCCAGAAAAATGGAGTTGTGAAGGAAATTAAATCAGCCATGATCAAATGGCAAAGAAGACTCAATGGGCTAAATGGTTGAAGTCTGTTCCTATGTCTCATGATCTTAATTATTTCTTCTAGCATAAATTTATACGAGATATGCACAGAACTAAATGCTACTTCAGAGTACCATCCTGCAGTTCTTTTAAAGACCCTGCCTTTGAAATCACTTCTACATGTTCAGCTCAATTTTCTGCTTGGCTGTTTGTCAAAAGTGCACAGTACAGTGGTCTGACAACAGCTTCTTGTTTTTAGTACATACCATGGCATCTGGGTGTTTTATATTCATCAACACAAGGCTGTACCATCTGCAAATGTTAATGCCAATGGACACGCTGTTCACACACAAATTTGTTTTATAGCTCTGCATGAGACAAACTATTCAACATTGGCACTAATTAAATCAAACTACATCTGATCTTAATAACATCAAAGGCTGTGTAAAAAAGCAAAAATAAACATCAGTTCCAAACTTTGACTTTGGACAATGGAGTGATCAGTTCTGTTGCTGGAGTGGTGACTGTGGTCCCAGAAGAGGGGTGAAAGAGGACTTCTTCAGCTGACTTGTGTTCCAGCTACTTGCATCTCATGACACCTCTGAACTCTGATCATGCTGCTAATTGTTGAACTGATATGCAGAGAGCAGCTATCTCAGGTTCAGATTTATTTGTCTCATGTACATTGAAGCACACAGTGAACTGTGTCTTCTGTGTAAACAGCCAACACGCCTAATGATTGCAGAGGGCAGTCTGCAAGTATCACCACACATTCTGGCACTACCGTAGCTTGCCCACAATGCTCGGCAGGACAACATGGACCAAACAAAACAGAACACAAGAAGACACTAAGCAACAGCAAAAGAAACCCCTTTCCTTCCTCCCTCTCATGTACCTACATTCCTCTAACCCCAGGCCTCTGGGCCTCCGGTCTCCAGGCAAGTCATCAGTCTTCATTTTCTGGACTTCTGATTGACTTTCCATCTTCAGTCTTCAGTATTGGCCCCTGGAGTGGCAGATAATGAAATCTCACAGTTCAAGCAACCTGAGTTTAGTTTTTTTTTAAGATTAGCCTTATCTGTCGCATGCACATCGAGACATTGAAACATACAGTGAAATGTGTCATTTGCATTAGTGACTAACACTGTCTGAGGTTGTGCTGGGGGCAGCCCGCAAGTTCTGAAGCCAATGTAGCATGCCCTCAACTTACTAACACTAACCCATACTGTGCATCATTGGAATGTGGGAGGAAACCGACGCTGTCACGAGGAAGTTTTACACACTCCTTACAGACAGCACCGGGAATTGAACCCTGATCTCACAGCAGCTACTGTAAAGCTTTATGCCACCAGGCTGCCCACAGTTCACGGGAGCTGTATGTGTGGAGTTTGTGCACTTTCCCTGTGACCTCCTGGGTTTGTCCCAGGTGCTCTGGTTTCCTCCCACATCCCAGAGACATGCAGGCTGATAGGTTAATTGGGTGTTGTAATTTGCCTCTGAAGAGTAGGGGTCTGGAAGGGACAGTTGATTAAAAGGGAATGGGACTGTTCTGTGGGCTGCTGTGGACTGATGAGCTGAGATGGTCTTTTTCTATGTTGTATGGGAATCTGTTATATGAATACAGCAGGCAGACAGTAACTCCCTAAGGAGCTAGTGTAAATGTCTCATCAGCTTTACAGAGAGGATGGGAGGGTCAGTGTAGAAAAAGAAGCTCTCGGTATGTTTTTACATTTATTTATTTTAAATCTATTTTGACACTGTCTCCAAGTATCGGGAACAATTACAACTCTATCGATGTTTGCTTGGAGGTTCCCTAGGAGGAGAGAATTCCCAGCAGGAAGACAGATAGTGGTAAACCAAATGGATTTTATACAACGAATGGATTTTTGTGGGAAAAATCTGTTTAGTTTATCACAATCCGACAGGGCAGAAAATCAACTGTTCAGCCTATAGGTGACTCCAGAAGCACTCCATGTGGCAATTCTCAAATGCGATGTGATGTCTGAATAACAACTCAGCACTAATTTGCCAGTGGTAGTAGTAGTGGAGCACTCAGGTTGAGTGTGATGTTCTCTTAAGGGGTTAAATACCGGTGAGTCCTCAAGTAGCTGAAGAAACTGATCTGGGACCCACATATTCCGGTCTTCCTGCCCTTTCACCGAGCAGGGTGAGCAGAGTAGATGTTAACTAAGGACTTCATAAATCTTCTCCCTCTGCCACTTGCTGATTACCACAGGACTGAATATGGGATGTAAGGGTGGATTCCCTTATTGGAGAATGGTCTGTGCATGACTTTGTTTAATGTGGGGAAGCTGATTCACGTAGTCCTTGACAGATTGGGGTCAGGACCCCGTGGCTTCTGGTTTCTGGTCACTCTTTTTTTTTGCTATTTTGTTTGATTTTGATCAGGTTGGCCTGCAAATAAGAACACCATGGCACTAGATTGAACTAAACTGAGCTGTACTGAATATGCCTGGACTCTTTCGATGACTTTGTAGGTTGGTGCTTTATATTCTGTGTTTTTCACTCTTTTTTTCTGCTGTTTGCACAAGTTCTTTCTTTTTTGTGGCTTGGGGGTTTGATGTTTTTCCTTGAACGGGTTCGATGGTTTTCTTTCTTTCATGGCTGTCTATGGAAAGACAAATCTCGGGGTTGTATACTGCATACATACTTTGATAATAAATAATCTTTGGCATGGAAGGCAAGAGGACTAGGGACTATTCTCTGCTGCAAAAGGAATCCCCTGCCCCAGAGAACTGGAGCAGAAGCAGTCAAATCCCAATGGACCGCTCAGGAAGAAGACCCCTTAAGGAGTCCATCACACTCCTTATTGCACTTTGAAAGTGGAATTTAGGATGTCAGCAGATGAGCCGGACACCATGGGCTACCCTGTCTTTGGACTGTTATTTTAATCAGAGTATTGCTGGTCCAGTTGAGATTCTAGTCAGTAGTGACCCTGAGATGGGTCCTGGCATCTGCAAATCTAACTGTATAAAAAATTCCTTCTGAGTGTGAATGAGGCCAGTCAACCCATCATGTCTATGCTAGCTCTCAGTGCAATTCCATTTGTCCCTCTCACTTACTTCTTTGTAATTTATTCTTTCTCATCTGTTCATCCCTTCTACCATCCCTGATTTTCCCACCATCCACCCACATCAGGGCTAATTTAACAAAGCCCAGCAGCAAGGTTTTGAGATGTGTGAAGAAACCAAAGCAGCTAGAAGTGGTAAACAAAAAAAAAAGACCAAAGTACCTGGTGGGGGGGGGGGTCACTATCAAAATCAGGTCGCTGAAGAAGATGGCGCCAGTGAACAACGCGACAAAGGCATCAACTCAGAATGGGTCATGAAGCAATTCCTTCCTCTTCTTTTACATCTTCTTTTTGTTTCAGATGTGGTTCTGCTACTGTTAAAGCCTGTTAGAGCATTCTGACAGTGTGATTTCAGGCCAATCGGATGACCTGGTGCATTGCTGTCTCTGAGAGTGTTCCATGAGGCTGCGGCAAAAGCATGCCAGGAAGCCAGGAGACAGGGCGCGGCCCATGATCAACTCCATCTTTCGCCGATTAAAGCGTCGAGGAAGATTGAAATCTTCAAGGCAAGTGCGAAGGGTAGGGGAGTGTTCAGCACCGTCTACCAGCCTCTCGCTTGCTCTCACTGGAGAATGTGGCCGTGTGCGGCAGTTTCTCACTCTCCCATGCTCCCTGCTCCCAAGAGAAGGTTTTTGCATTTGAGGATCTCTCTCTCCCTCGACGCTGTTGGCAGATGGTGATGGAGCAAGGTTTATTCGATGCATATTGTAGATTTGGATTCTACTTCAAGTTTAGACCATAAGACATAGGAGCAGAAATAGGCCATTTGGCCCATCGAGTCTGCTCCGCCATTCAATCATGGCTGATCCTTTTGTCTTCTCCTCCTCAACCCCAGTTCCCAGCCTTCTCCCCGTAACCTTTGATGCCATGTCCAATCAAGATCCTGTCAATCTCTGCCTTAAATACACCCACGATGTGTATTATGATGTCTTCTAGTTCTGGTCGCTCTTTTTTGTAACTACTGTGAGGTGATTTTTGAATTAGGGTGGCGTGGAGAAAATGAACACTGATGTGAACTGTACTGAAATATGCCCCGTTGATTTTGTGTTTTATATTCTCTGTTTTCACTTGCTTTTTTTTGCTGTCATTTGCATGTTTTTTTTATGTGGTGGGGAGGGGGGAGGTTCGATGTTTTTCTTTGAATGGGTTGGTTCCATGGCTCTTCTTTTCTTCATGACTGTCTGTGGGAAGACAAACCTGGTGATAAATGCACTTTTCATCTTTGAATCTATGCAGTAGCATCTTTAATATTGTGCTTCTACAGATAATCACCACACTGTCAGTGATAATTTTGTTTCAAGTTGTGACTAGAATTCCAGTAAAAACTGATGATAACAGTGAACTTTATTTTGCTGACGTTGAGGATTTATGGTCTTTGCTGAATGTTCCAAGTTAAACTGAAGCAAGTGTGTCTGATTTTACCCAACAGCCTCCTCAGTAATGGATGTATGAACTTCCATTATTTCTGGGAAGTCAAGTTTTGCCATTTATTGCACATTTATGATTCATGTAAACATCTTTAACTGAAGAAGTTTCATGGCAATGTTTACCTGGGCACGCTGAGCAAGATGAATTTTGACAGTGTTCTGTTGTCAAAGGGACTGGCAGGAAAAGATATGCTGTAAGTAAATAACTTTAATGGGGACTGTGAGATTTTAAAACATTTTGTATGTCTTGGGAACCTTTCACTTTGCAGGTGCTTTAAATTACAGGCCACCCAGATGTTCTTAACCAGGCCAATGGGTTTCTGTTGGAATTTCTACAATTATTTGGTAACCAGCAAACTCTTGGTGAGTGAAAGAAATCTTCCTGAAGCTAAAAATCTCTAGTATGCTTTAAAGAAGCATAGTAAATCTATCACTTTATATCTGCCTCTTAAGGGGGAAATGATGAATGATTGTGACTTTATGACACAAATTAGCCTTGTCACTCTGTAGCTGTGGAAGCCAATTTAGATAGAGCTGTTTGTCCAGAGTGTATTAATCTTTATAAAGAGTGGGTTAGAGGAATGGGAAGCTTTTTGTAATTGTCCAGGGCTTTGGTATGATCACAATTGGAGTATCTTTGTCTACCTTGCCAAAGATGTACTTTGCATATAGATTGTGCAGTGAAGATTCACCAGTCTTGTTCCAGGGATGTCAGGTTTACCATCAGAGAAGGGGGTAAATATTCTCGGTTTCTAGTCTTTAAGTTCTAGAAGAATGAGAGATTTCATCAGTGTTGAACACACCTTACAGGTCAGATGCTTTCCCTGAGTGATGGGTCTAAGACTGAGGCAGAGTTTGAGAATAAGGAGTAAGTTGTGAAATGAGGAGGAATTTCTTTACTCAGTTTGTGGTGAATCTGAGAAATTCTATATCCTGGGCTGCTTTGGAAACTCCATCAAAATAGTGATCGACAGATTTTTTTACACATTAAAGGCTGTTGGATCTGGAGATGATGTTGTCCAGGAGGATCTTCAGAAGTCAATTTTATGGTTATAGCCATTTTATTTAATGCCCATCATGGTACAGGTTAGGTCGGTCAGCCTGCACCAGTAAGCAAGGCAGTGAAGTAGCAATGGACCTATAACTGTAAGAAGCTGTAAGTGATTGTACTTGGCTGTAACAAAGGAATGTATGCACACGGCTTGCTTTTATACTGCAAACTGGTTTGGCCTAGTTTTAGAAAAGTAAGCCTACTTGGCAGGTACTGAATGTATCACTCTTCAGCAATGTTCCCTTTAATTAGTAATGTCCAATGTGCACAAAAATCTTGTGCTGTGCAATTTTTTGCCCAGTGACAACATGAGTGCGCTGAGTAATTTTTAAAAATTAAAACAGTATTAATAAGTCAGTTCTAAAATCTGCAGACAAATTATTGCAAACTTCACCTTGTCGATATGATCTGAATCAGAAACTGGAAAAGGAAATATGATTGTGTACGACTGTGAAATACAGTTAACATGCCAAAGAGGCAAAGGATGGCAACCTTTGTTTGCAGCTTTGTGTGCCAGTAGAAAAAGATGAGTGCACATGCACACACGCACAACTTAGAGGGAACATTGCTCTTCAGACAAAGAAACTACAGAACCTAATATACTACAAGTCACTAAAGGTCTACAGACAAACAGTGATTAAACAAACAAACAGAAATTGTGGTTATTGGCGGCAATAAAAAAGTGTGAGCCTTAGAAATAAACTTGATCATCTGGCCTTCCAAATCAAGCCAGAAGTAAGGAATTTAGGCATTTTTTTAACCCTGAGCTAAATTCAAATCAAATACTAACCATATTATTCAGAGAGCTTTCTTCCATTTAAGGAACATTGCAAGAGTTTAATTTCCTATAGCATCTCAAGATGCAGAACAATGGATACACACTTTAGTTTTTAGCTGATTAGACAACTGTCATGCACTCTTTTCAGGACTGCCTAAGAAAGATATAAATCAGCTGCAGCTTGTTCAAAATACAGCAGCAAGAATCTTAACCAAAAAAGAGAAAATCTAAGCACATTTCATTGTTTTGGCACCATTACACTGCCTACCCACGTCCTTCAGGATCAATTTTAAAATACTCTTAATTGTATATAAGGCTCTGAATAATCAAGCTCCTCCACATATTTTGACGTTTCAATCACCTTACATCCCCAATCATAATCTGAGGACTGCGAACGCTAGTTTTCTGCGTGTTCCTCGTGCCAAACATCCAAGAACTGTTGATGCGGCCTTTTGCTCTTATGCTCCAAAAATCTGGAATGCTCTACTGACTCAGAAAGGCCAGGTTAGTACTGCAGAATGTTTTAAAGCACTTCTAAAAGCCTACTTTTTAAAATTTGGCCTATTATAGGACTACTTAATGCCTGTTGACATTGATTACCTTTATATAACAACATATACTGGCACCAATGACAAACGTAAACAAGGTGAGGAGGTCCTGAAGAGAGATTTTAACGAGCTAAGTAGAAAGCTGAACCTCCAGGGTATAATCTCTGGATTGCAGCCTGTGCCACATGCCCATGAGGATAAGAATAAGATGAGTTGGCAGGTGAATGTGTGGCTGAGAAGCCGGTGCTAGGGACAGAAGTTAAGATTTATGGATCACCGGGATCTCTTCTGGGAAAGGTACGACCTGTTCAAAGGGGAAGGGGTAACACCTGAACCCAAGGGAAGTTCAATATCCCTGCAGGCAGGTTGGCTAGGGTTGTTCAGGAGAGTTTAAATTAAATTGGCAGGGGTTGGGTGCCAGAGTGATGGTGTTGAGGCTGAAGTAGTTTGCTTACAAAGGTAATACGTATTGAGAATCCGAGCAAGGGGAGGATGATGATAGGGAACAAATGCTGTCGACAGGACGAGTTGCAATGTAAAAGGTTGAAAGGGGTGAATATGGCACTGAAGTGTTATATTTGAATGCACAGAGTATACGGAATAAGATCGATGAACTTGTAGCGCAGTTGCAGATTGGCAGGTATGATGTTGTAGGCATCACTGAATCATGGCTGAATGAATATTATAACTCCAAAGGGACACAATATACCAAAAGGACAGGCAGGAAAGCAGAGGGGATGGCAATGCTCTGTTGGTAAAAAATGAAATCAAATCAAGAGAAAGAGGTGACATAGGGTCAGAAGGTGTTGAATCTTTGTGGCTAAAACTAAGGAACTGCAAGGGTAAAAAGACCCAGATGGAATTAGTATACAGACCCCCAAACAGTAGTAAGGATGTGGTCTACAAACTACAGTGGGAGATAGAAAATGCATGCCAGGAAGGCAATGTTACAATTGTCATGGAGGATTTCAATAAGCAGGTTGTTGCCGGATCCCAAGAGGGGGAATTTCTAGAATGCCTATGAGATGGCTTTTTAGAGCACCTCATGGTTGAGCCCGCTAGGGGAATCAGCTATTCTGGATGAACTGAAATTGATTAGAGAGTTAAGGTAAAAGAACCCTTAGCGGAGGTGATCATAATATGATCAATTTCACTCTGAAACTTGAGATGGAGAAGCTAAAATCAGATGTATCAGTATTACAGTGGAGTAAAGGGACTATAGAGGAACGAAAGGACAAAATTGTTGGACTGAGCTACGATGGTGCTCGACAGCGACCTCTTCGAGCTCATCTGCAAAAACAGATTAATTTCACCTTAATGTCTCTCTTTTTCCTTTTCAAGGTATATAAAGGTTCTGTCAAAGACCCTGACCTAGATCTACACTCAAACTTTGATGCTTTGCAGTGATGGGGCTCACCGACAGGCGGTTTTTTGATATCCCAAGGACACAACCAAGAAGACAAGCATGACTTCTGAGCCTTTGTGGCCCTGCAGTGGAGTTGATTCTGTGCTTAGGCCACTGACTGAAGCATCGTAAGAGAAAACAGAACATCAGGAACAGTGGATTAGCTGTCTGGGGCATTATAGTCAGATCGTACTCTTTCTCTCTCTTTTTCTTTCGTTGGTTGGGGAAAGTTTCTTGCTGATTTTCGAGTTGCAGAACTTGGAAAAAAAAGTGACACAGCAAACTTTAACACCGTAAACTAGCGAGTTGTTTGTTTTTGTTGGTCTCCCTTCCCGCCATTAAAGGGTGACAGCTCTCTGCCCTTTTATTAGAGAAAGAGACAGAACCTATGTTATGTTGAAATGTCTGGTGAACAATTAATTTTTGTTGTACTGTAGATCATGGCCTTTCTTGGGAGCTTTGCTATTGTTTGCTTTCTGGGTGGAGAGTGCTGATGCTTTTGTTTTGCTGAAGTAAGTGGGGGGAGGGGAGGGTCATTGTTTGGCTGCTGCTTCTGCTTGGGGGGGTGCTTTGGAGTTTTAACAATTTTTACTGTCACTCAATTCTTTGAGGTACTCTTCTGTTTTCATGGATGCATGTGATGAACAGGAATTTCTGGCTGTGTACTGCATATATATTCTCTGATATTAAATGGAACTACTAAACTATGGGAAAGGAGAGGCCAGAATTGATTGGAAAAGAACACTGGCAAGGATGACAGCAGAGCAGCAATAGCTGGAATTTCTGGAAGCAATTCGGAAGGCACAAGATATATACATCCCAAAGAGGAAGAAGTATTCTAAAGGCAAGATGACACACCCTGGTTAACAAAAGAAGTAAAAGCCAACATAAAAGCCAAAGAGAGGGCATACAATAGGGCAAAAATTTGTGGGAAGTTAGAGGATTGGGAAGCTTTTAAAAACCAACAGAAGGCAACTAAAAAGTCATTACAAAGGTAATGGAATAAGAAAGTAAGATAGCTAATAATATTAAAGGGGATACTAAAAGTTTCTTCAGATACATAAAGTGTAAAAGAGAGGCAAGAGTGTACATTGGGCCACTTTGGATATCGAAAACAATGCTGCAGAGGTAGTACTGGGGGACATGGAAATGGCAGATGAAATGAATAAGCATTTTGCATCAATCCACTGTGGAAGACACCAGCAGTATGGTGGAAGTTTTAGGTGTCATGGGTCATGAAGTGTGTGATGAGGTCTGAAAGGTTTGAAAGTAGATAAGTCACCCGGACCAGGGTTCCGAAAGAGGTGGCTGAGGAGATTATGGAGGCATTAGTAATGATCTTCGAAGAATCTATAGTTTCTGGAACAGTTCCAGAAGACTGGAAAGTTGCAAATGTCACTCCATGCTTCAAGAAGGGAGCGAGGCACAAGAAAATAAATTATAGGCTAGTTAATCTGACCTCAGTAGTTGTGAGGATGTTAGAGTGGTTTCAAGGTACTCGGATGCATGTGATAAAATAGGCCATAGTCAGCATGGTTTCCTCAAGAGAGCAAAGACGTGAATCTAAGGAGAGAACCAGCAAGACCCGGAATTCATGTTGGTGTCTCAGCTTGTCAGCTATGGACCTGGAGAGTGAAGCAAAGGACAGGTTATCTGAATATTGGCGCATTGTTGCTGCAGTGTCACCCTGGTCCACGGAGGGAATGAGTTTGTGCAGATTCAGCTGGTCATTTAAAACTTTCATAATTGCACAATAGAGAGTAATCTCTCTGGTTGCATCACGGCCTGTTATGGAAACACCAATGCCCGAGAATGGAAAATCCTGCAGAAGGTAATGAGTGCAGCCCAGTCCTTTACAGGTAAAACCCTTCTCACCACTGAGCACATCTACAAGAAGTGCTGTCACAAGAAAGCAGCATCCACTATCAAGGACCCCCACCATCCTGACCATGTTCTCTTCTCAGTGCTACCATCAGGAAGGAGGTACAGGAGCCTTCTTTTGCATATTGGTTGCTTGTCAGTCTTGGTGGGTAGTTTTTCAAAGTTTAAAGTACATTTATTATTAAATTCTGTATACCATTGTCATGTGATCGGCAACAATGAATTATCAATTGAGGCAAGTTTCATAAAAACAAACAAACATTTATTAAACTCTGCTCAACAATAGCGAGAAGTATCCAAACAACTAACTTAACCTGAAGTTAACTACCATACGGCAACTCTGGAACAGTTCTTAAAAGGGTAAATGCGAAAACAGTTCTTAAAGTGGTAAATTCAAACCCAGTCTTAAAATGGTAAATTTGAAAGTCCAAGTGATTTACACAGTCAATAAGGAGAGACTTCTCTGGAAACAGATTTCTTCGAAGACATGACGTTACTGCTGATTCTCCAAAGGCTTCACGGCGAAGGAAATAATATGGCTTAAAGGAACTGACCTTTTCCTTGCGAGGGGACACTGCACAAACTTCTCTGCCCTTGCAGGAGTTATCTCAGATGCAGGTCACCACTTCTGAATGAATGCTCGATAAGGTCGATCCTCTATAAAACCGCTAAATGACTCCAACTTTATTCTGATCCTTCAGGTTCCCGTCCTTTAATAAGGTCTTCACTCTCCAATACTACTGTAAAGGTAAATCAAAGATACACCAACAAAGCTGGCAGCGATTGGTGAAACTGCCGGCACAACTATTTTACCTTACAATTAAAAAGTAGAACTCCTCTTTAAAATGAAACTACGTCATGAGACAAATACGCAGCATAACGGAGTAACTAACGAAGCAAAGAACAACTCAACTGAAACTAACTGCGTCACACCAGGGGTCTCCTTTATACCTGTTGAGAACAGGTCATCATGTGACCTCACACTGGTGGGAAAATTACATCATGTGACCTCCACAAGACCATTACATCATGCTCATAAGACAGTCACAAGATAACCATGGGGTATGTAACACCCATATACAACCTTGAGATTTGTCTTCTTACCAGCAACCACAAAACAAAGAGACACAATAGAAACCATTTTAAAAAATCATCGAACACCCAAGGTGCAGAAAAAACAAATCATGCAAACAATAAAGGTAAGTAAATAATATTTAGAACTGAAGTTCACGAAAATGAGTCTATTGATTCAATTGTTCTTCTTTGATCTACTGTGAATGGCTGCAAGAAAATGAATCTCGGGGTAGTATATGGTGACAAACACATACTTTGATAATAAATTTACTTTGAACTTTTGAATTCCTCCAGCAGGTCTGTTGCTCAAGATTCTAGAATCTGCAGTACTATGTAAACAGTATTTACTCGCCCAGCACAGGGACCAATAACTAAACGCCTTTGAAGTAGTGCCTTAGAACCCTTTAAATCACTTGGGATGGCAGGCGAGGTCTTGGATTAGATTATAACTCAAGACTAATACCTCGGACCTTGCAATTCTCCCTTAGTATATGCTGGTAATCTCATTTTAGATTTTTGAGCAGGATTTAAACTCATAAGTTTCTATCTCAGATGAAGTTTATTGCAAATTCACTCCTGACACCATTGTTGACCTCAAATGTTGTCTCTAATGAATGCTAGCTGGCCTGTTTCCTATGGTGGGGGGGACTAAGACCGGATGACACAGCTTCAGAGTAGAGGGGCGTCCTTTTAGAATGGAGCTGAGGAGGAATTTCTTTAGCCAGAGGGTGGTGAATCTGTGGAATTTGTTGCCACAGGCAGCTGTGCAGGCCAAGTTATTGGATATACTTAAGGCAGAGATTGATAGATTCTTGACATGTCAGGGCATGAAGGGTTACTGGGAGAAGGCAGGAGATTGGGGCTAAGAGGAAAATGGATCAGCCATGATGAAATGATGGAGCAGACTCGATGGGCCAAATGGCCTAATTCTGCTCCTATGTCTTATGACCTTATGGTCATTTCAGCGTTTTCTGATTTTAACTGACAGAGATTGATTGCCAGAGATGGTCACATGACTTCAAGTGGAAGCCAGACTGGACGAGTCTTTATGTTTTTCCATCTCGTAATTCCTCAGTGCCTGGAGTTTCCCTTTTTCAAGTTTCCATTTATGCCATTTTCCTTTTACCCTCAGCGAAAAAAAATTATATCTGGCACATCTGAGCATTCGCTAATCCTCAATATAGTGAAAACAAACCACAATCCCATACATTCAAAAAGCCAAAGTGTCCTCAGAAGTACCTCAGTTGTGTTTGCCAAAAACAACAGGCTTAAAATTATGTGCTTTGGCATATGAACACTCAATGCATATACGTGAAATACTTAATTAACAGTGTCAGTAATTTTAACAGGAGCACGACATAAAATATAAACAAAGAACATATAATAAGCCTGCAAATATGAATACTCAAATGATGAAAGCAATGTTCCTATAATCTTTTAAATGCATTACTTTCAGGCCTGATTAAAATTTATGTTGGCATTTTGCTTTGATACCGGAAGATCAATCAGACAGCAAAAGCTGTTTATAGGATGAACCTGCCTTTTTTGTTTCCTTTCAATTTGGAAATTGATTGTTCTAGATGTGTACTTTGCAGAATATAGTAGAAAGCTAGCCAAAAGACATCAGCAGCATATTTTTTTTAGCAAGAAGTAGTGTCGGCCCCAAAAGCTGACAATTTGTTTATGACTCTGATTACGAGCCCTGACATAAAAGCAGTTACTTGGACCTTGTCACTTCAGCGACAGGCATGTTAAACTTCAGTAGTCCTCATGAGAAGCAGGGAAGATGTCTCCATTGGCTGCAGCCATTACCAGAACAACAAAGAAAATGATGATTGTGGTTGGAACTGTAGGAGGCTAATGATCTTAGAAGTCAAGCTCCTGTTTATTGTCATACGCAGGAATATATGTATGCACAGGCGCAATGAAAAACCTGCGGCAGAACCATCGGCACATAGCATCACATAAGCAGCATTCACAAGAAAAACATAAATTAGTAAGAAATTATTCATTTTTTACAAGAAAAAAAAATCACAACTGTAACAAAAAAAGAAACAAACTGCACTTCAGTGCAAAGTGCTCAGAATGGCCTTCGTGTAGTGGTGATCAGGGATTTGCTGGATTGTTCAAGAACCGAATGGTTGAGGGGACTAGCTGTTCTTGAACCTGGTGATGTGGCACTTCAGGATTTTGAACCACCTAGCTAATGGTAGCTGTGAAAAGATGGCATGGCCTGGATGGTGGTGAATCAAAGGTTCCCAGCCATTTTTATGCAATTAGGTCTGTGGACCCCAGTTTGGGAAACCTTGGTGGTGATCTTAGATGATAGATGTGATCTTGTTGAAGTGGTGCCTCCCGTGGATGCTGCCAACGGTGGGGAAGGATGTGCCCGTGATGTTCACTAGCCTCTGCAGCTTCTTACATTCCTGCGCATTCGGATTGCCATACTAGACAACGATACAACCATTCAGGATACTTTCAACAGTCTTGGGCACCTTACTTAAGAAAGGATGTGCTGACGTTGGAGAGGGTACAGAGAAGATTCACTAGAATGATTCCGGGAATGAGAGGATTAACATATGAGGAACGTTTGTCTGCTCTTGCACTGTATTCCTTGGAGTTTAGAAGAATGAGGGGGGACCTCACATTTCGAATGTTGAAAGGCATGGGCAGAGTGGATGTGGCAAAATTGTTTCTCATAGTGGGGGAGTCTAGTACGCGAGGGCATGACTTAAGGATTGAAGGGCGCCCATTCAGAACAGAAATGCGAAGAAATTTTTTTAGCCAGAGGGTGGTGAATCTATGGAATTTGTTGCCACGGGCGGCAGTGGAGGTCAAGTCATTGGGTGTATTTAAGGCAGAGATTGATAGGTATCTGAGTAGCCAGGGCATCAAACGTTATGGTGAGAAGTGGGGAGAGTGGGACTAAATGGGAGAATGGATCAGCTCATGATAAAATGGCGGAGCAGACTCGATAGGCCGAATGGCCGACTTCTGCTCCTTTGTCTTATGGTCTTATGTTCTTATATTTATAGAGGTTTGTTACAGTTTTTTGTGACAAGCAAAACAGTCCTTAATCTTCTATGAAAGTTTAGGCTCTGGCACATGTTCTTTATGGCTGCTTTATGTGCTGGGCCAGGAAAGGTCATCTGATATGTTATCAAAGGAATTTAATGCTGCTCACTCTCTCCACCACCGATCCCCCGGTGTAAATTGGTGCATGCTTGCCTTCCTTCCCCTTCCTGAAGGGAACTAAGCACGTAACCTTGAGATGTAACCGTATTGATGGTCATTGTGGAGGAGATGTTGTTAGTAATCCTCAGTGACTGAGGTCTGCTGATGGAGGAGTCAACTATCCCATTGCAGAGGGAGGTAAGGAGGCCCAGTACTTGAAGCTTGAAGTTTGGATGGGACGATTGTGCTAAACACCCAGCTGCAGTCAATAAACAGCAGTTTGAGTTCCTTTCTGTTGCCCAGATGGTCCAGAGCAGATTGAGGAGCCGGAGAAATTCCTGCTGATCTGTTGTGGCAGTAGGCAGATCCAGGTCTTCTCTGTGGCAAAAATTGAATTCAAAGGTACATTTAATGTCAGAGAAATGTATACAATATACATCCTGACATTCTTTTTCTTCACAACCATCCACAAAAACAGAGGAGTGCCCCAAAGAATGAATGACAGTTAAATGTTAGAACCCCAAAGCCCCTCCATCTCCTCCCTCCCATGAGATTAGATACACACTATAACTAACCTTTCAAAGCACTTCATTATTGTTGATGTAAATGCAATCAAATGGTAGTCATCGAGGCAGATCACTATGCTCTTGTTGGGCACTGGTACAATCATTTTTTTTTGAAGCTGTGGGAACCTCAGACCACTGAACTAAGAGTTTAAACATCTGTAAATACTTAAGCCAGTTGGTCCATACTTGATCAGATACAATATCTGAATCAGACAGCTATCGTGGGATCACCCTTTTGAAGGAGCATGAATGTCAGTCCTCTGAAGTCATCTGAAAATGTGGAGTGTGTGTACGAGTGTGTGTGTGTGTGTGTATGTGTGTGTGTGTGTGTGTGTGTATGTGCGTGTGTTCTCCTCATCAAAGTCTGCATAAAAGACATTCAGCTCATCCAGGAGTGATCAGTCATTGCCACTTACGCTAACCAACCTCGACCTGTAGGAAGTTATATTGTGCAAGTCCCATCACAGCAGTCGAGTGTTCATCTGTGATTCCAGTTTAGTCTGAAATTGCCTCTTTGCTCGTGCAATAGTTTTCCGGAGGTTCTACCTGGACGTCTGGGATTCCAGTCCTAAATGACACACAAATAATTGGAACCCTATCCTCCTCCCTAAGTGTTCACTCTCTCTGCCACCAACCAGTCTTGGACTTAGTATGTATCATCTACAAGTTCATTGCCACAACTCGCCAAGGCTTTTACAACAACAATCTCCAGGGTTTGGAAGAACCTGGGAACCAAGTGCATGGGTTACCACTGCCTGCAAGCTTCCTTCTGTTTCACACTCCATCCTGACTTGTATTGATATCATCTCCTCTTTAATGTTGCTGTCATAAAACTCTGGAACTCCTAACTAACAACACCTTCAATTGATGCCTGAGCCATTCCCCACTTCCACAAACATAATGTAATGTTAACAGCATTCATGCACAGGATAAGGAAGGCCCATCAATATCCTGACTGTTAGGATGGGGGGGGTGTGTCAATGACACAACCAACTGGGCAACATTCCACTTTACCTACAGTACCCATTTCACGGTAGCGTAGTGGTTAGCGCGATGCTATTACAGCTTGGGGTGTCAGAGTTTGGAGTTGAATTCCGATGCCACCTATAAGGAATTGTATGTTCTTCCTGTGGCCACATGGGTTTCCTCCGGAAGCTCTGGTATCATCCCACATTCTAAAGACCTACTGGTTAGTAGGTTAATTGGTCATTGTAAATTGTCCTGTGATTAGGCTGGGGTTATATAAGTGCGTTGCTGGGCGGCGCTGCTCATTGGACTGACAGGACCTGTTGCATGCTGTATCTCGACGTTCTTTCCTACATACATACATACCTAGATAAGTAAATAAACAAAGTATGCAGCAGCTGAAAATACAAATATTTCAGATATAGTTGCACTTTGGGGGTTGTTTGGAAACAGGTTACTTTGCAAAAGTTTCTAAATATTTCTAGATTTCAGATTGTAAGTGGACTTTTTAAAATCCCTAAACAGAAGGAAAAGTACAAAAACTCAAGATTTTCTACAGGTGCTGGGAATCCAGATTAACACACACAAAATCTGCTCCCACTGACACCTCCCAGCCTGCACGTGCAGGCACTTCCCAGTCACCACCCGGCGAATGATATTCACCTGTCAATCATTCCAAACTCATCACCTGCAGCATATTTAGCCTCAGTTCTCATCCACAGTCCTTGCTCACTCAACAAAAAAGACAGCCTCAACCTGTTGCTCCTAGCGTTCTCTCTCCCTGCCTAACGTTTACCTTCTTGTCTGTTGTGTTTAGTTTCTGGTCCCTCTTGTTTTGTGGCCTCTTGTGGCATGGTACTTTGTGATCTATAATTCAAGTTATCATGCTCAGGCCAACCTTGAACTTGTATTACTCCAACCTTCTGATGTTATGTTGCTGCACTTCCTCCCTGTCCAGCAGTTTAACAATTACCCATCGATGACCTCACTTAGTAAAACAAAAGGGAATTCTAGGAACACTTGGGCAAAGCCACCTCAGAGTGAAACAGATTTAACGTTTCAGTTCCATAACCCGTTGTTGGAATAGATCTTAGACTGAAGCACTGTTTCTCTCTCTGACCTGCCAGCATCTGTGAGTATTTTATATTTCCACCTTAGTTAGAACATAGATCATGGAACATTACAACAAAGTACAGGCCCTTTGGTCCATGATGTTGTGCTGACCTTTTATCCTACTCTAACATTTATCTAGCCCTTCCCTCCTACATAGCCCTCAGATTTTCTATCATCCTAGTGCCTACCTAAAAGATTCGTGAATGCGCCTAATGTATCTGTCTCTACCACTACTTCCGGTAGGGCATTCCATGATCTCACCACACTTTTTTTAAAAAAAACTTACTTCTGACATCCTCCCTATACTTTCCTCCAATCATCTTGAAATTATACCCAATGGTATTAACCACACTGGGTAAAGTCTCTAGCTACCCACTAAATCTATGCCTCTTATCATCTTGCACACCTCTATCAAGTCACCTCTCATTCTCCTTCGCTCCAAAGAGAAAAGCTTTCTCAGCCTATCTTCATCAGATGCTGTCTCTCATTCCTTGCCTAAGAGCTGAAGCTCAGATCCACCAAGAGTCCGATTGAAGATTCTACTCCCTCCTTTTTCATTTGTCTTTCACTTCCATTTGTCACTATCCTCGGCTGCTGCTTCATGCACACTCATACTGTAACTACAGTAGAAAGCATTTCCAATGCTTCCCTTTGCTACATTGCTCAAGCACTCAATTTGAGTCCAAGCTCCACACACCAAAGCCTGAATTTTCAGGACACGTGATTCCTCTTGAGCCAGAGCATTTGAGGAGTCACACTGGCAATTTTTTTTACCTGGAGCACCTGGAAGTCAGAGTCCATAAACAGATGCCCTGATCAACAAGCACTGAAAACCAACTAAAGAAATTGAATAACACAAGAGATTCTACAAATGTTGGAAATCCAGAGTAGCAAATACAAAATGCTGGAGGAACTCAGCAGGTCAGGCAGCTTCTATGAAGAAGAATAAAGAGCCAAAGTTTCAGGCCGAGATATATCTTTATCGGTATAAAGAAATAGATATGCCAGTTCACAGTATTTCTTACACAAAGTCCTCAATGTATTCCTGTGAGCAAAGTTCCTGAGGGGATTTATGACAGCTGTAACGGGCAGCAGAATGGGAATTTTGTGGACAATATTTGAAGGAGATTCAGCGACGAAGAATTGACCCATTGTCCAGTTTTGGCACCAGTCTACACACACATAATACAAATGGAATTGTCTCTACTTAATGAATATGACGATAAGAATTTGAAACAAGCAGATGCTCAGATTTATAATGATGATAAGTTGACAACAGTGAATAAGTCGGGCACAGAAATTTAATGGCGAGATGTTTGAGGTGATGAGACTAATGCATTAAATCTGATTACTCATTCTTTCTTCATGTTCCCACATCCTATATCTGATATGATACCAATGACTCACCCTGAATATTTGCTTTTATTGCAAGATGTTAAGAATAACTTCCTGCTCCAGGAATAGCATTTTGAAAAAAAAAGACTATCTGAACTTAGGCAACACATACTAATGAAGTAAGCAATAAACTGATTATGTAGAGATCTATGTATTCCCTTTTGTCAATGTGAAGGTTCATTAGGGTGGCAGGGTATTGTAGTGGTTAGCACAATGCTTTACAGTACAAGTGGCCTGGGGCCAATTCTTAACTCTGCCTGTAAGGAGTTCTTACATGCTCCCCGTGACTGTGTAGGTTTCTGCCTGGTGCTCTGGTTTCCTCCCACAGTCCAAATACACACCGGTTGGCAGGTTAATTGGTCATAGTAATTTGTCCCGTGATCAGGATAGGGTTAAATTGGAGGTTGCTGCGCGGAGTGACTCACTGGAAGGGCCTACACCACACCTCACAGAAAGAACGAAATACAAACGTTTGTAGATATATAGCTTGGGATATTTTGCACTTATCAGGTTAAAAGATGTTTTTTTTCCTCTAAACTGTGTAAATTTATAATAGGTAGTGATATGCTTCTTAGAGAATTATTTGCAAGGCATCTTGTTACCATAGCAGGTGAAGAGTACAGTGAGATACAGAAGCCCCATTGTTTCTCCATAGTCCCTGAGCTAAAATATGCATCCAAATGTTTTATTAGGATAGATACCAACTGCTATTTCCTCTTTTAATGAGATACATTGCTGTCTATGTTTTTGCCAACTCTTCTGTTCCTTTCCCCTCTGTGGAATACCTTCCTTCTTTGTTGGATGTGTCCACTGGTTTTTTGTTGCACAGCCCATTCCCTACCACTATAATTCATCCAAATTGCCATTGCTCATATGTAAGGCTCCACACTGAGTATTGGCAGGCAGTTTCACTGTGGGATACATGACTGCTGGGCAATTGAACCTGTCTCAATGCAATGTTTTCACATGTGCACCTCCTAACAAGCATTGCTGGCCAGCATTTAGAAGCTGGAAGGTTTCCCAAGTTTTTTTTTGGTTGCTCATTATATTGCCCCAGCCCACTGGAACATCCCTACAGTCACCCTGAATAACATCAGCTAACGCAGATCACTCCTGGGAGCACAGCTACGATCTTCCTCTCTGCAGTGCTCAACCAGTCATTGAAAAGGCCTCATGTATCCATAAGTACCGAATTATAAACCATATATGTAGCCTTGTTAGAAAGTCTAAAAAATGCAGGCAATATTTATAAACAAAGGCTTATTTATAAATAAAGGCTCCTTAAGGTTGTTATAGCCAGAGCTGGTAGGGCGATAAGTTTCCACTACTTTTAAAATGCTCCCAAAGGCATGTGTCTCAAATAGCCTCCAACAACCAAATCCAGCCTCTGGCCTTCATGAATGGCTCACCTACTAACCCCAGCAGAACTGTTTCCACTGTTAAGTGAAGGAGTAAAGGCAGGTTACTGGTGCCTTATTCCCAGTCACGTCGGGCAGTTGAGGTTCGTCAGCCCTCATTGGCAGTTCATCTCGGAAAAGGAAAACTCTGATCTCAAACCTATACCCACTCATGGGGAAGGCTTCGGGAGTAAACCCTGAGGAAAAATCCGGAGCTGGAGTCCGTAAGACAATCATGTGTTGAGTTCAACGCTGACTGAGAACTCCTTCAATCGCTGGTGCCAAACTGTATTGGTCTCTGCCATTTCTTTGGACTTATCAGCTGCATGGAGAGTGTGGGCCTGTTGCACGGGCAACAGATTGCTCTCCAAATCATACTGTCCTGGTTTGTGTATCACGTAGGCAGCTTGGATGCAATATCCATGGTCAACCCAACCAATGGAGGGCCTCCTTGATAAATAAGAGAGCAAAGGCTGAGAAACCAGTGAAAAGTTTTGAGTTTCTTTCTTTATTCTAACTGGAGATTCAATTGTCAAAACTTCTTATTCCATCAGTTCATCACCTAAGGAGCAGAGAAAAATTTTGGAGCATTAGAAAATCTGTTGGGCACATTAATCATTTTTTCCTGCATGAATCTGACTTTATACATTTTCCTTACAATATCAATGTAGTCATGTCAACCCATTGAATTTATCCCCATTTTCCCATCAAATTCCACCCTCCCAGATTCAGTCACTCATCTAAATAATGGGGACAATTTTCAGCAGTCCATTAACCTGCACCAATATGCGAGAAAATTGGTCCACACGGAGGAAGCTGGTAAAGTCACAAGGAGAATGTGCAAACTTCACATGTGACAGCCGGATAGCTCTGAAAGTCTGGATTGAATATAAGGTCTGGAGCTAAGAGGTACAGGCTCTACTAGATGCAACATTCAACCATCTTAGATAAATCTTTAAATGCGCGTCAAAGGCAAAGAAGGAAGATAATTTCCATTAAATGCCAATTAATATTTATAGCACAAGAATGAAAATAAAATGTATGTTGAGAGTAATAAAGTAGCACAGCTGGAGAAGACTGCAGTAGATATTAAAATATGATGTTGCTCTCTTAATGAATGTATTGACTGAAACGTGTTAATATTTCATGTAACTGGATGGTGGTGTAATGGCATTAGCAATGGACTTCGAGGCAAATGGTACCAAGTTGAATCCGGCCAGCTCCTTCCACACTTCCCATCGTGCTGAGCTTCAGCTCGTGAAAAAGACAGTTAAATGCTATGGAAGTGGCAAAAATGCCACCCAATGTGATCCAAGGCATGAAAAGGATCAACAACAGCAACAATATTTCAGTTGGTGCTTGTCGGAAGCATATCTGTAAGTGAGCATTCTGAAATTATCAAAAGCGTAGGGCCAAGCATTTGCTCTTCTTAGAAAATACATAAGCTTTTTTGTTTAACAATGCATTAATTTGCCTCATATGACCCAACTAAACATATTATTTAGCTAAGATAAATATAATTATTTTAATATATTGTTTTATACTAATGGAAAATTTTATATTTTAAGAGCTGAGATTCTTGCTCTGCCTACCACATCTTTCATCCATTAACTTTACAGTGTAAAGTTTCCAAATTTTAGCAGGATTTAAAATGAGACATTGCAGTGATTAGGGTTGCTTGGGGGGTGAGTCTCAGCACAGCATCAGAGTGGATCAGAGGTAAAGAGGAATTTCTTTAGTCAAAGGATGGTGAATCTGTGGAACTCATTGCTACAGACTCATTGAAGATGAGGGAGAGAAGGAGGGGTGAAAGAGTACAAGCTAGAAGGTGAGGCCAGGTGAGGGGGAAGGTAGTGGGGGATGAATCTGGGAGGTTATAGGTAGAAAAGGTAAAGAGCTGAAGAAAAAGGAATCTGGTAGTAGAGGAAAGTGAACCATGGGAGAAAGGAGAGAAGTGATAGTCAGGTAAGGAAAAGAGAAAATGTAAGAGGGAGCCGGAATGGAGAATCAATAACGAGAGGAGGGGGAGGCTGTGAAATTACCAGATATTGGAGAAATTGATGTTCATACAGTTTGTGTAATCCCTCTTCATTTTATAGGATAGATGACCCCTCCTCTCTGTTTACTGATTCTTGGCTAATTTCCCAATCTAAAAAATAATGGGCCTTCATCCTTAACTTTAGCTAATGTTGGTTTATTCCTACTTGAGTTCCATATACAGTGAATTCTGGTTAACTAGGCCATCGGTTAGTCAGGGCAACACACACAAAATGCTGGAGGGATTCAGCAGGCTAGGCAGCATCTATGGAAAAGAGTGCCGTTGACATTTCGGAGGAAAAAAACGAGGAATAGATTTTAAAGGTTGGGAGGAAGGGAGGGAGAAACACGAGGTGATATGTGAAACTGGGAGGGGCGGAGGAAGTAAAGAGCTGGGAAGTTGATTGGTGAAAGAGTCAGAGGGCTGGAGAAGGGGGAGTCTAATAGGAAGGCTATGGAAGAAAGAAAAGGGGGGGGGGCAAAGAGCACCAGAGAAGGGTGATGGGCAGGCAAGGAGATGAGCTGAAAGAGAGTGGGGAATGGTGAAGGTGGGGGGCATTACCAGAAGTTCGAGAAATTGATGTTCGTGCCATCAGGTTGGAGGCTACCCAGATGGAATATAAGATGTTGTTCCTCCAACTTGAGAGTGGCCTCACCACAACAGTAGAGCAGGCCATGGACTGACATGTCAGAATAGGAATGGGAGGTGGAATTAAAATGGATGGCCACTGGGAGACATAGAAACATAGAAACATAGAAAATAGGTGCAGGAGTAGGCCATTCGGCCCTTCGAGCCTGCACCGCCATTTATTATGATCATGGCTGATCATCCAACTCAGAACCCAGCCTTCCCTCCATACCCCCTGACCCCTGTAGCCACAAGGGCCATATCTAACTTCCTTTTAAACATAGCTAATGAACTGGCCTCAACAGTTTGCTGTGGCAGAGAATTCCACAGATTCACCACTCTCTGTGTGAAGAAGTTTTTCCTAACCTCGGTCCTAAAAGGCTTCCCCTCTATCCTCAAACTGTGACCCCTCGTTCTAGACCTCCCCAACATCGGGAACAATCTTCCTGCATCTAGCCTGTCCAATCCCTTTAGGATCTTATACGTTTCAATCAGATCCCCCCTCAATCTTCTAAATTCCAACGAGTACAAGGTCTTTCTTCATATGAAAGACCTGCCATCCCAGGAATCAATCTGGTGAACCTTCTTTGTACTCCCTCTATGGCAAAGATGTCTTTCCTCAGATTAGGGGACCAAAACTGCACACAATACTCCAGGTGTGGTCTCACCAAGGCCTTGTACAACTGCAGTAGTACCTCCCTGCTCCTGTACTCGAATCCTCTCGCTATAAATGCCAGCATACCGTTCGCCTTTTTCACCGCCTGCTGTACCTGCATGCCCACTTTCAATGACTGGTGTATAATGACACCCAGGTCTCGTTGCACCTCCCCTTTTCCTAATCGGCCACCATTCAGATAATAATCTGTTTTCCTATTTTTGCCACCAAAGTGGATAACTTCACATTTATCCACATTAAATTGCATCTGCCATGAGTTTGCCCACTCACCCAACCTATCCAAGTCACCCTGCATCCTCTTAGCATCCTCCTCACTGCTAACACTGCCACCCAGCTTCGTGTCATCCGCAAACTTGGAGATGCTGCATTTAATTCCCTCATCCAAGTCATTAATATATATTGTAAACAACTGGGGTCCCAGCACTGAGCCTTGCGGTACCCCACTAGTCACCGCCTGCCATTCTGAAAAGGTCCCGTTTATTCCCACTCTTTGCTTCCTGTCTGCTAACCAATTCTCCACCCACACCAATACCTTACCCCCAATACCGTGTGCTTTAAGTTTGCACACTAATCTCCTATGTGGGACCTTGTCAAAAGCCTTTTGAAAATCCAAATATACCACATCCACTGGTTCTCCCCTATCCACTCTACTAGTTACATCCTCAAAAAATTCTATGAGATTCGTCAGACATGATTTTCCTTTCACAAATCCATGCTGACTTTGTCCGATCATTTCACCGCTTTCCAAATGTGCTGTTATCACATCCTTGATAACTGACTCCAGCAGTTTCCCCACCACCGACGTTAGGCTAACCGGCCTATAATTCCCCGGTTTCTCTCTCCCTCCTTTTTTAAAAAGTGGGGTTACATTAGCCACCCTCCAATCCTCAGGAACTAGTCCAGAATCTAACGAGTTTTGAAAAATTATCACTAATGCATCCACTATTTCTTGGGCCACTTCCTTAAGCACTCTGGGATGCAGACCATCTGGCCCTGGGGATTTATCTGCCTTCAATCCCTTCAATTTACCTAACACCACTTCCCTACTAACATGTATTTCGCTCAGTTCCTCCATCTCACTGGACCCTCTGTCCCTTACTATTTCTGGAAGATTATTTATGTCCTCCTTAGTGAAGACAGAACCAAAGTAATTATTCAATTGGTCTGCCATGTCCTTGCTCCCCATAATCAATTCACCTGTTTCTGTTTGCAGGGGACCTACATTTGTCTTTATCAGTCTTTTCCTTTTTACATATCTATAAAAGCTTTTACAGTCCGTTTTTATGTTCTCTGCCAGTTTTCTCTCATAATCTTTTTTCCCCTTCCTAATTAAGCCCTTTGTCCTCCTCTGCTGAACTCTGAATTTCTCCCAGTCCTCAGGTGAGCCACTTTCTCTGGCTAATTTGTATGCTACTTCTTTGGAATTGATACTATCCCTAATTTCTCTTGTCAGCCACGGGTGCACTACCTTCCTTGATTTATTCTTTTGCCAAACTGGGATGAACAATTGTTGTAGTTCATCCATGCAACCTTTAAATGCCTGCCATTGCATATCCACCGTCAATCCTTGAAGTGTCATTTGCCAGTCTATCTTAGCTAATTCATGTCTCATACCTTCAAAGTTACCCCTCTTTAAGTTCAGAACCTTTGTTTCTGAATTAACTACGTCACTCTCCATGTTAATGAAGAATTCCACCATATTATGGTCACTCTTACCCAAGGGGCCTCTCACGACAAGATCGCTAATTAACCCTTCCTCATTGCTCAAAACCCAGTCCAGAATAGCCTGCTCTCTAGTCGGTTCCTCGACATGTTGGTTCAAAAAACCATCCCGCATACATTCCAAGAAATCCTCTTCCTCAGCACCTTTACCAATTTGGTTCACCCAGTCTACATGTAGATTGAAGTCACCCATTATAACTGCTGTTCCTTTATTGCACACATTTCTAATTTCCTGTTTAATACCATCTCCGACCTCACTACTACTGTTAGGTGGCCTGTACACAACTCCCACCAGCGTCTTCTGCCCCTTAGTGTTACGCAGCTCTACCCATATCGATTCCACATCTTCCCGGAAAAGACAGTACTCTTTTCCATAGATGCTGCCTGACCTGCTCAGTTCCTCCAGCATTTTCTGTGTGTTGCTTGGATTTCTAGCATCTGCAGATTTTCTCTTGTTTGTGATTGGGTTAATCAGGGCAGCCACTTACTTGAGCAACTCTTCTCGAATAAAAAGTAATTGCAAATATAGCTGGGTTTTGTTTCATTTATTTGGAAGACTATGCTGCTTAATTGGGACAGGAGACTTTTGGCAAACACTTTCTAACTAGGATCAGTTGTGTGCACTTGTAGGTCGTCAGACACTTCCCCGTGTTTAGAACTAACAGTTTTTAACTCGTGTCAGTTGCGTGTGTTTATGTTCAAAAAGCAGTGATTTTGACACTGATAATTGGCGGGAAATAAGCAGTAAGACAATTCAGAATTATTTTGTTCACTGTGGTTTCAAGCATTCAGACTTGGAGATGCCAGGATGGCCAAGAGTGAAAATGAAACAATTTTACAATTTCAACAAGTTACAGACTACAAAGTATTTGAAGGTATCGACAATCATCTTGAATGTTACAATGAAAATTAAGATTTCATGAATACAATTACCGAAAGCATTGTCTAAATGCAGTCCGTTATCTGCACTAGGTGTTGGCACTGATTTTGTTCACTTACAATCAAAAGAACACAGCAGCGTACACAGGATGAATTCCTCCATTGATAACTATTAGGAACTAATACCCACTTTTATAGTACTGTAGAAGTATTGCTAGTGTTCGAATTTGTTCTGTAATTCATTTAAATAGATAATTTCTTACTCAGTTAAATGGTAGTTTATCTTTTTTATACGTTTTTAACTATTTCCATGAAACTTCGGCTAATTGGGTAGCCACTTAATTGGGACAAATGTACTGATCCCAATGTGTCCCAATTAACCAGTCCATGGTAAATTGTGTCCATAGACTTTCTCCTTTTTTGCTTCTTTGAAAAAAGTTATTCAGGTTCATCAGGCATAATATACCCTTTAGAAACCATGCATTAGCTCTTCTTCATTAGCTGTAAAATTTCAAGGAGTTCAGTCACTTATTTTCAAATCAGCATTATTTTGTTAATAAGGCATTTATGTTGTCTGCCCAGAGTTTTCTCTTTCACTCTTCATTGTGATATCAGTATTATTTTCATGCCAAAGGAGCAATTCTAGAATCAAAAGATCATTGCAGATTATTAACACAAGAGATTCTGCAGATGCTGGAAATCCAGAGGCACACATAAAAATCTGGAAGAACTCAGCAGGTCAGGCAGCATCTATGGATGAGCATATGTAGTCAATGTTTCAGGCCAAGACCCCGCACCATGAGAAGGAATTTGTGGGGAATCTGTGGAAGTCTTTGCCACAGATGGCTATGGAGGCCAAGTCATTGAATTTATTTAATGTGGAGGTTGATAGGTTTTTGATTAGTATTGGCATCAAACGTTACGGAGAGAAGGCAGGAGTATGTGTTGAGAGGGAAAATAAATCAGTCATAATGGAATGGCAGGACAGACTCAATGGGCTGAATGGCCTTTTCTGTTCCACTATCTTATGGACATAAGGACTGGAAAAGAAGGGGGAAGAAGCAAGAATAATATGGTGTTGGAGGGGAAGGAGTAGCAGCAGAGATCATGGAGGGGGGGCAGTGAGGGGGGGTCTCACTGTCGAAGAAAATATTTGAACTTCTTCAGGGTAGGCATCCCCCAAAGAGACTTTGCAGTGGAGCTGCAAGTCGTAAATATGAGATTCTGAAGATGCTGGAAATCCAGAACAACACCCACAAAAAGCTGGAAGAACTCAGCAGGACATAGTTAGAGCATGTGGACTATTCTCTCTTACTTTGTCTATAGCCCTGGGATGACTATAGGGGAAGTAAGGAAATAAGTACTGACGCTGGAGTACTTTCCTTTCGAGTCATAAAGTCACAGAAAAGTATAGCACCGAAACAGGCTCTTTGGCCCATCTAAGCCATGCTGAGCCATTTAAACTGCCTACTCCCATTGGCCTGTACCAGGACCGTAGCCCTCCATACCTCTACCATCCATGTACCTATTCAAGCTTCTCTAAAACATTGAAATTAAGCTCACATGTGCAAGTTGTGTTGGCAGCTCATTCCACACTCTCATGACCCTCTGAGTGAAGAAGCTTTCCCTCATTTTCCCCTTCAAGTTTTCACCTTTCACACTTAACCCATGACCTCTAGTTGTAGACCCACCGAATCACAGTGAAAAACCCTGCTTACATTTATGCCATCTAATCCCTTCATAATTTTGTACGCCTCTATCAAATCTTTCTCTGTACTCTTTCAACCTTAGTTACTTCTTTCTTGTAGGCAGGTAACCAAAACTGCACACAATACTTGAAATCAGGCCTCACGAATGTCTTATACAACTTCAGTATAACATCATATCTCCTGAATTCAATACTTTGATTTATGAAAGTTAATGTTCGAAAAGCTTTCTTTATGACCCTATTAACCTTGTGGCGCCACTTTCAATGAATTATGGCCCTTTCGTTCTGCCACATCCTCAGCATCCTACCGTTCACTGTTTAGTGCCATGATTTTCCTCATTGCTGTTATTTTGTTTACACCAATTTGTTGGATTCATTCCAATCATATTCCTCTACTTTAAATAGTGATCTAAGAAAACTAATCAGTGAGTCAACCATTTTCCTCTTTTCAGTCTCTCTTGCTCTATAACTGACTCCTTAATCTAGCAACCCTTTGTGTGTTACCTTGGCAACCCTGAACTCATCCTTTTCAAAGATGATCACCACCCCTCCATAACTCCCTCTGGAATGTAAAACTAAATTGTTTTCTCTCTTTCCCAATTCCAATAATATGTTTTAAAATTAAATCAGATTCTGTTTTTACAACTGCTATCTGATGTGTTGAACATTGCCAGCAAACTTTGTTTCATTTTTAGGGTTGAGACGATGCAATGAAGACCAATTTGATCAATGTTGGGTCATTTAGCTGAAGGCATTAGTCAAAAATTCTCACTTAATGAAATAGGCCACTGTGAGGTTGCCATCTTCCATTCTGCCTTGTCAATGTCTAACCGTGCAAGACAGTGGTGTATCACAGGGATATCTAAGCCTATTTAACGTAAAAAAAACAGTTTGAACATATCTTGGGAAAGTGCAGGAGAATAGATGTTTCTTCAAAGAACTGGCACGTAGTCAATTAGCTGAATGGATTCCTTGAAACAGTTTATTCTATTCAGAGTCTGCTCCAACATCTGAAAGCCTGTGCTGGCAAACTGTCATGCATACACTGCAAAGCCTCAGTTCTCTACAAGTGCTTGTGAACTGAGGAAAACCATCATCTCCCTACTTGCCATTGCCTCACCAGAGTTCCTCCATCGATTTTGAGGTCCTGCAAATATCCTTCTGGATCCATGGAATCAATTGTCAGCAAGGCATAGTCAACCTGGATGAAGCTTGAAAAGTGGAATTAAACTCACAAGAGGTTTTTCTTATGAAGAAAACCAGACATTTAAATTTGCTCTGCCAACAAACCACAAGGCTCTGATGTGAGGGTTCTTATAATATTCAAAAGGCACCTGGATGAATCTTTGAAAAGCTAGACAAAGAGCTGAGAAGTGGGATTAATTTAAACAGTCCAATTTAACCAAATGGGCACAATGGGATAAACTTTTCTAATTCTATAAATACTGACACAGAATTAATAAAAGCTACTGTAGGAATCAAACGGAGATAGAAACTGCTTTGGAATTGAATAGTGCCAAAATATTGTGTATACATTTTAAGAATTTCTACAATCAGCAAATAAAGATTGAAAATGCAATGCAGCAAGAAGACAAAGTGCATATTGTGCTTTCAAAGTAGGAATTTAAAATGAAACAGATCTTTAATATTCTTGGTTAACACTCCATTGCCTGCAGCAGTGAAGTTGGCAGTTCCTGTCAAACCTCAGCTGACTGTCTCTTCTTAATCTCCAGCTGACTACGCAGTCTTATTTAAAGTATTATAGGGCTGGTCACAACCCTCTCTGTAACTCAGCTGCGCCTTGAGAACAATTCTCTGGTTATATTTCTTTCTCCGTGAGCTGAGGTGTAACTTATTTCACTTGTGCACAATGGTCAATTATGTCATCATATGTTAACTTCCTGTAGTAGGTCATAAAAAAAAACTGGATCCAGTGCAATGGAATGGGAAACCAGAGAGGTACCAACATGAAACGTTCCAGCAAAAAATGTTCTTGTTTGATGGAAAATAGCTTGTAATGATTAGACTAGAAACTTTGACAATATAGTGAGGTAGTTGTTTGCAGGCCAACTCCAGCTTCAGAAAACTGGGTTGGATCCTATTTTCCTGTGCCACTGGTGTGGAGATTGCCCATTCTCCAAGTGTTTACAGAGTAGTAGTACGATCTTTTCAGTCAAGTATGATGATCTCCTGAGGACTTGTTTTCCAGGGTGCTAGGGTGGGTTCCCTTAATAGAAATCACCAGTGCATGACTGTTTAACATGCACAGGCAGCCACCACATGATCTTTGACTGGTCAGGGTCAGGATCTAGTGGCAGGGTATGCAAGATGATTAGGATCTTTCACTATTGCAGCTTTCCTCCACCTTCGCTGCCATTGTGTTGTGTCACCATTTTCTGCCAGCTCCACCACTGAAGTCTTGTTTGACTCTGTCTTTGTCCGAAACTTTTCCCTTGAACGGACCACCGTGGGTGACCCTAACGGAAGTACTAAATGGTTAAACTCCAGTCAGCATCACTCTTGGGATCTCAGAAACATAAAAGCTTCTCCACCATGACAAGGTGACGATCCTCGGAGAAGGACCACATAGGTTTTCCTCAAGTGCTCTAGTATCCTCATATGTGCCATCAGGTTGGAGGCTACCCAGGCGGAATATAAGGTGTTATATCCCATTCCCATTCTGACATGTCTATCCACGGCCTCCTCTACTGTACGCCAGAGAAAGCAGGATCTCCCAGTGGTCACACATTTTAATTCCACATCCCATTCCCATTCTGACATGTCTATCCATGGCCTCCTCTACTGTACGCCAGAGAAACCAGGATCTCCCAGTGGCCACACATTTTAATTCCACATCCCATTCCAATTCTGACATGTCTATCCACGGTCTCCTCTACTGTAAAGATGAAGCCACACTCAGGTTGGAGGAACAACACCTTATATTCCGTCTGGGTAGCCTCCAAGCTGATGGCATGAACATTGACTTCTCTAACTTCTGCTACTGCCCCACCTCCCCCTCGTACCCCATCCATTATTTGTTTTTATACACACATTCTTTCTCTCACTCTCCTTTTTCTCCCTCTGTCCCTCTGACTATACCCCTTGTCCATCCTCTGGGTTCCCACCCCCCCCCCCGTTTCCTTCTCCCTGGGCCTCCTGTCCCATGATCCTCTCATACCCCTTTGCCAATCACCTGTCCAGCTCTTGGCACCATCCCTCCCCCTCCTGTCTTCTCCTAGATTGGGTGAACCAAATTGGTAAAGGTGCTGAGGAAGAGGATTTCTTGGAATGCATGCGAGATGGTTTTTGAACCAACATGTCGAGGAACCAACTAGAGAGCAGGCTATTCTAGACTGGGTTTTGAGCAATGAGGAAGGGTTAATTAGCAATCTTGTCGTAAGAGGCCCCATGGGTAAGAGTGACCATAATATGGTGGAATTCTTCATTAAGATGGAGAGTGACATAGTTAATTCAGAAACAAAGGTTCTAAACTTAAAGAGGGGTAACTTTGAAGGTATGAGACGTGAATTAGCTAAGATAGACTGGCAAATGACACTTAAAGGATTGACGGTGGATATGCAATAGCAAGCATTTAAAGATTGCATGGATGAACTACAACAATTGTTCATCCCAGTTTGGCAAAAGAATAAATCAAGGAAGGTAGTGCACCCGTGGCTGACAAGAGAAATTAGGGATAGTATCAATTCCAAAGAAGAAGCATACAAATTAGCCAGAAAAAGTGGCTCACCTGAGGACTGGGAGAAATTCAGAGTTCAGCAGAGGAGGACAAAGGGCTTAATTAGGAAGGGGAAAAAAGATTATGAGAGAAAACTGGCAGGGAACATAAAAACTGACTGTAAAAGCTTTTATAGATATGTAAAAAGGAAAAGACTGGTAAAGACAAATGTAGGTCCCCTACAGACAGAAACAGGTGAATTGATTATGGGGAGCAAGGATATGGCAGACCAATTGAATAATTACTTTGGTTCTGTCTTCACTAAGGAGGACATAAATAATCTTCCAGAAATAGTAGGGGACAGAGGGTCCAGTGAGATGGAGGAACTGAGCGAAATACATGTTAGTAGGGAAGTGGTGTTAGGTAAATTGAAGGGATTGAAGGCAGATAAATCCTCAGGGCCAGATGGTCTGCATCCCAGAGTGCTTAAGGAAGTAGCACAAGAAATAGTGGATGCATTAGTGATAATTTTTCAAAACTCGTTAGATTCTGGACTAGTTCCTGAGGATTGGAGGGTGGCTAATGTAACCCCACTTTTTAAAAAAGGAGGGAGAGAGAAACCGGGGAATTATAGACTGGTTAGCCTAACGTAGGTGGTGGGGAAACTGCTGGAGTCAGTTATCAAAGATGTGATAACAGCACATTTGAAAAGCGGTGAAGTCATCGGACAAAGTCAGCATGGATTTGTGAAAGGAAAATCATGTCTGATGAATCTCATAGAATTTTTTGAGGATGTAACTAGTAGAGTGGATAGGGGAGAACCAATGGATGTGGTATATTTGGATTTTCAAAAGGCTTTTGACAAGGTCCCACACAGGAGATTAGTGTGCAAACTTAAAGCACATGGTATTGGGGGTAAGGTATTGATGTGGATAGAGAATTGGTTAGCAGACAGGAAGCAAAGAGTGGGAATAAACGGGACCTTTTCAGAATGGCAGGCGGTGACTAGTGGGGTACCGCAAGGCTCAGTGCTGGGACCCCAGTTGTTTACAATATATATTAATGACTTGGATGAGGGAATTAAATGCAGCATCTCCAAGTTTGCGGATGACACGAAGCTGGGCGGCAGTGTTAGCTGTGAGGAGGATGCTAAGCGGGTGCAGGGTGACTTGGATAGGTTGGATGAGTGGGCAAATTCATGGCAGATGCAATTTAATGTGGATAAATGTGAAGTTATCCACTTTGGTGGCAAAAATAGGAAAACAGATTATTATCTGAATGGTGGCAGATTAGGAAAAGGGGAGGTGCAACGAGACCTGGGTGGGTGTCATTATACACCAGTCATTGAAAGTGGGCATGCAGGTACAGCAGGCGGTGAAAAAGGCGAATGGTATGCTGGCATTTATAGCGAGAGGATTCGAGTACAGGAGCAGGGAGGTACTACTGCAGTTGTACAAGGCCTTGGTGAGACCACACCTGGAGTATTGTGTGCAGTTTTGGTCCCCTAATCTGAGGAAAAACATCCTTGCCATAGAGTGAGTACAAAGAAGGTTCACCAGATTGATTCCTGGGATGGCAGGACTTTCATATGAAGGAAGACTGGATGAACTAGGCTTGTACTCGTTGGAATTTAGAAGATTGAGGGGGGATCTGATTGAAACGTATAAAATCCTAAAGGGATTGGACAGGCTAGATGCAGGAAGATTGTTCCCGATGTTGGGGAAGTCCAGAATGAGGGGTCACAGTTTGAGGATAAGGGGGAAGCCTTTTAGGACTGAGATTAGGAAAAACTTCTTCACACAGAGAGTGATGAATCTGTGGAATTCTCTGCCACAGGAAACAGTTGAGGCCAGTTCATTGGCTATATTTAAGAGGGAGTTAGATATGCTCTTGTGGCTACGGGGATCAGGGGGTATGGAGGGAAGGCTGGTGCAGGGTTCTGAGTTGGATGATCAGCCATGATCATAATAAATGGCGGTGCAGGCTCAAAGGGCCGAATAGCCTACTACTGCACCTATTTTCTATGTTTCTATGTTTCTATCATTTTGGATCTCCCCCTCACCCTCCCACTTTCAAATCTCTTACTAACTTTCCTTCAGTTAGTCCTGACGAAGGGTCTCGGACTGAAACGTCGACCGTACCTCTTCCTAGAGATGCTGCCTGGCCTGCTGCGTTCACCAGCAACTTTGATGTGTGTTGCTTTATTAGTAGGTTAACTGGTGACTATAAATTACCCCTAGGGCAGGTGAGTGGTGGAAGGATTATAGTGGGAGATGGAAGGGAGTTGTTTATGGAGATCACATGGAAGATATTAATTATGGACACTGAAGGACTTGTTCCTATGTGTTGTGGCACCATGGCTACATATTTTCAAGACATTGGTCAGTGACACATAAACGTTCTGAAGGAATTCACTGACCTCAAATGCTGATTCTGTCTCCTGTCTCTCCATCCACAGTTGCTGCCAGATCTGCTAAGTATTTCCAGCAACGTTGTTTTTAATTCTCCATCTGAAGCGTAGCAGAACAATGAAGCTCGCTGTTGCAAATGGTAATTCATTCCAAGTTAATTGCTAATTTAAAATATGTGATTCGTAGAATTTTATTAACTTAAAGACATGATGTAGGGCTAGGGAATGCAAACAAGTCATGATCTCCTTGTATGGGAGAACAGAAGAAGGGGCTCCTTGCAATAAGTGGCTTATTCTCATTCCAGTTCTTCTGTGGTAATACTTACCATTGAGGATGAGTTTCTTTCATGTTTTAAAAATATTCAAGCAGGAGTGTTATGGCACGATATTTGCTTCAATTTGCTACAGTATGTTCCAAAGTAGGTGTTTTGAATAAAATTTGATCAGGCCTCAAAGTTTCCTCCATCAGGATGTATGAAGTAACACATACGAAATATTGGAGGAACTCAGCAGGTCAGGCAACATCCATGGAAATGAATAAACAGTCAATGTTTCAGGCTGAGACACTTCATCAGTACTCAGGACCCAATAATGTGTGTGTGTTACTCTGGATTTCCAGCATCTGCAGAAACTCTTGTGTTCAAGGTACAGTATACTGACGTTTCTACAGATGTGCAACAGAGTGGGTTCTAGCGTTCTGTATCACTGTATAGCAAGATATTGCATTGTGGCAGGCCGGAAGGCTCAACAATGGGTAGTCAATGGGTAGCCAACATCTCATCAGCACCAGCCCACCTGCCATCAAGGACATATATACAGATAGGTGCTGGAACAGGGCCAGTAACACCATGAAGGATCCCACCCATCCTGCTCATGGATTGTTTGTCCCACTCCCATCAGGGAGGAGACTATGTACCATCCACGCCACGACTATCAGTTTCAAAGCAGTCACTTTCCCCAAGCAATAAGGCTGATCAACATCTCCACCTACTAACCCACCCCACCATCACTACTTTATCATTCCCTGTCAGAGTCACCTTATGTACAGACACTCCTGTACTTCGAGTCATTTTATGAATATACTATCAATGTATATAAGCTATCTTATACATTTAAATTTATTGTGTTTTTATATTTTTATGTTCTTGATCTATTGCGTTTTTTTTTGATGCTGCATCAGATCTGGAGTAACAATTACTTCATTCTCCTGTACGCTTGTGTGCTGAAAATGACATTAAACAATCTGGAAGAAGAATAGCAAGGTTGTGTTCATGGACTATTCAAAACTCTGACGACGGAGGGGAAGGTGCTGTTCCTAAAATGTTGCGTGTGGGCTTTCAGGCGCCTGTACCTCCTCCCTGTGCTAGTAATGAAAATGAGCACATCTCATATGGTGAGGACAGAGCTGGCTGAGTCAACAACCCTCTTTAGCCTCTTTCAATCCTGTGCCTCAGAGCCTCCCTACCAGGCAGAGATGCAACCAGTCAGAATGCTTCCATGCTACATCTAGAAATTTGCTGGAGTATTTGGTGACATAATAAATCTTCTAAAACTCCTATGGAATTTGTCACCACCGTGGAACCTAGGCGGGCAGCTGAGAGAGTCGGCACTCACATTCATAAGTATTTGTGATTGTATTTAACTCCCTTCCTTTCATTTCAGCCTTGTCAAATCTTGACTGAAGCAAAGTGACAACAACACTCCCTGTTTCCTAAATCCACGTTTCAGGAAGGAAGATTACAGTTTAGATTGACAGTGCAAAGGAGTGATATTAGTTTAGTATTAAGTTACTGCTTCCGAGCCACAGTAATGGTGTTAGATTTTAGTTTGAGAGTTTTCGTTAGCGGCTCTGTTGGCCTAGCATTTACTATTTCTTCTTTTGTTCTGTACAGTTATTACTAACTCTCCGTGAACTGTTCATCTTGCTGCTGGTGTCTCTCCCTCAGCACCCGGGCCATCTCCGCAAACCCTATCACAAGTACTGTAGAGCCAATGGCATGCCTTCGATGTGATTGTACAAATGTGTTGAGCCCAGGATAGATCCACTGAGATGTTGATACCCAGAAACTTCCAGCTATTCACCCTTTCCACCACTGACTTCTTCATGAGGACTAGTGAGTGTTCTCCTGACTTCCTCTTCCTGAAGACCAGAACCAGTTCCTTGGTTTCGCTGATGTTCAGTGCAAGGCCGTTGTTGTGACACCACTCCACCAGCCTCTTCACAGCCATTTGAGATTCTGCCAACAACAGTGGCTTCCCATCAGAACAGATAATTGTGCAGATGTAAACAATGCACCAAGTGCTTCTGCACTAGAAAGGATTGCTCGAGGGGATCCTTCACTCTCGATTGTTAAGATCTGGATGGGTGTTTTGGATTAGGGAGAGGACATGGAAGAGCACTATTCCAAGCTGCAAAGGACTCTCACTTTGAAATTAATATCTTAAAGTCATCCACTTTCATGCTTGTTGAAGGATTAACAAATACACACACACAAACACACATTACAGCAAATGCATAAATTATAGAAGTGAGAGTTGGAAATGTTTACGCTTGCCTGTATAGTTAACAGGAGCCATGGGAGCTGGCCTTGACCCAGTGCTTCAGTTCCTGCCAGGATCCCCAGTGTTGATAGATAGAGCCTGAACAAATCAGAAAGTAAGGAACAGCTATTTATCAAGCAAACATCTGTAACTGAGTCTTTCTGCATGAGCAGCAACTGTTACCATTTTAGACATTCTTCTTTGTAACTTAAATCTGGGCTACATTCTTGGAATGCTAATTTATTCATGAATCTTCAGTAAGATTATTGGCGACAGTGCATCAGGGTGATGTGGCCCCTAAATCCACTGTGCCTGTTACCAATCAAAGGGGTCAGAGGTCTTACTTTTTAATCTGGAACATCTTGGTCAGAGCTGAAGTATCCGGTTAAAGAAATAGGTTTTACTTGCAGCCAGGTAGGAGGGGAGATTTGAATCAATGGTGCAGCACTCTTACCAATTAGGGGCGGCTTGGTAGCGTAACGTTTGCAGTGCCAGCGAGCCAGGATCAAATCTCGCACCTGTAAGGGGCTTGTACACTCTCCCTGTGACCATGTGGGTTTCCTCCCTGGTGCTCCCTCATTTCAAAGATGTAGGGGCCAGCCAGCACTGGACTTTGAAGCTGACGGTCCTGAGTTCAAGTCCGGCCAGGTCCCAACCTGGGCAGCAACAGTATCGGTACAGAAGAAAGGCCTGGAAATCTACTTCCAAATCTTTCCACGAGAAAACTATGGACAACTACACTACCTAGGGTCACCATGAGTTGATGATGACTCGAAGGCACTCAACAACAACAGGGGTTAGTAGGTTGTGTAGATCACACGGGTGTAATCGGGCCAGTAGAGCCTGTTACCAAGCTGTATCTCTAAATGAAAGAATAGACTACCAATTTACATTAGAGGTAATTGAGGCATTCATGGGACGATATAGAGGTGTTACATACACTCACTTAATTAGGTACTTCGGTGCTCCTGCTCGTTAATGCAAATATCTTATCAGCCAATCATGTGGCAGCTACTGCAATGCATAAAAGCATGCAGACATATTCAAGAGGTTCTGTTGGTGCTCAAACCAAACATCAGAATGAGGAAGAAGAGTTTGGAATGGTTGTTGGTGCCAGATAGGGTGGTTTGAGTATTTCAGAAACTGCTGATCTCCAGGGATTTTCATGCGCAACAGGCTCTAGAATTTACAAAGAATGGTGCAAAAGAAAAACATCCAGTGAGTGGCAGTTCTGTGGGTGAAACCACTTTGTTAATGAGAGAGGTCAGAGGAAAGTGGCTGGATTGGTTCAAGCTGACAGGAAGGCCACAGTAACTCAAGTAACTACCTGTTACAAAAGTGGTGTGCCGAAGAGCATCTCTGAGTAAAGTATACTGTATATGCTGGTCCATGGAGTTGTAGAAATCCCCAGAATGCCTGGATCTTTATTCTGAAAGCTTGCTTTTTACTTTACTTAGCCAAGTAGTTGATATTGAGTGCTATGAGTATATTGACGAAGGGTCTCGGCCTTAAACGTCGACTGTACCTCTTCCTAGAGATGCTGCCTGGCCTGCTGCGTTCACCAGCAACTTTGATGTGTGTTGCTTGAATTTCCAGCATCTGCAGTATTCCTGTTGTTTGAGTATATTTTGTTTGTTTATGTATAGTTTTCATAAATTCTATTGTAGTTCTTTATATTCCAGTGAATGCCTGCAAGAGATTGAATCTCAAGGTAGTACTGTATATAGTAACATAAATACTTTGATAATAAATTTTACTTAGTTTCAATTTAGACGTTCTTAAATTTCATAATCTATTTATCACTTAGAATCTGTATCTATTTTCAGTCAGGTAGCTTAGACACAGAAACAGGCCCTTCAGCCCATCCAGTCAATGGCGAATTATTAATCCGCCTAGTTCCAACGACCTGAACCCAGACCATTGCCTTCCAAACCTCTCCATCTATGTTCCTATCCAAATTTCTCTTTAATGTTGAAATTAAACCCCTATCTACCACACACTAGCAGCTCATTCCACACTCTCACCACCCGAGTAAAGAAGTTCACTCTCATGTTCCCATTAAATATTTCACCTTTCACCCTTAACCCATGACCTCTAGTTGTAGTCTCGCCCAACTTCAGTGGAAAAAGCCTGCTTGTATTTTACCCTATCTATAATATTGTATACTTCTATCAAAACTCCCCTCAATCATCTATATTCCATGGAATATCGTCCTAACCTAGTCAACCTTTCCCTATAGTTCAGGTCCTCAAGTCCTGGCAAAATCCTTGTAAATTTTTGCAGCACTCTTTCAATCTTATTTACATCTTTCCTGTAGGTAGGTGACCAAAGCTGCACACTATACTCCAAATTAGGCTTCACCAACAGCTTATACAACTTTGACATAGCTGCCCAACTCCTGTACCCAGTACATTGAGTTATGAAGGCCAATGTGCCAAAAGTTTTCTTTACAGCCCATCTACCTGTGATGGCCCTTTCAAGGAATTATGTACCTATATTCCCAGATCCCTCTGTGCTGCCATACTCCTCGGTGCCCTACCATTCACTGTGTAAGACCTACCCCGGCTGGTTCTACTAAAGTGCAACACCTCACATTTGACTGCATTAAATTCCATCTGCAATTTTTCAGCCCATTTTTCCAGCTGGTCCAGATTCCACTGCAAGCTCATCCACTATACCCCCAATCTTGATGTCATCCACAAATTTGGTGATCCAGTTAACCACATCATTTATCTAGATCATTAATCTAGATGACAAACAACAAAGGACCTGACACCAATCCCTGAGGCACACGACTGACTAGTCACAGGCCCTCAGTCAGAGTCGTAAACAAGTGCCACCTCTGTCTGGCTTCCTCTGCGAAGCCAATGCATAATCAATCCTATGTACTACCACACCTTGAATGCCAAGTCACTGAACCTTCTCGATCAACCTCCCATGCAGTACCTTGTCAAGGACCTTGCTAAAGTCCATGTAGACAATATCCACTGCCTTGCCTTCATCAACCTTCCTAGTAACTTCCTCAAAAAATTCTCTAAGATTGGTTAGACACAACTTATTGTTCACAAAACCATGTTGACTATCCCTAATCAGTCCCTGTCTATCCAGATACTTATATATCCAGTCTCTTAGTACACCTTCCAATAACTTTTTCACTACTGATGGTAAGGCTCACATGCCAATAATTTTCTGACTTATTCTTGGAGCCTTTCTTAAACTATGGAAGAACATTAGCTATTCTCCAACCATCCAGCACCATACCCGTGGCTAAGAATGATTTAAGTATCTCTGTTGGGGGCCCCTGCAATTTCTGCACTAGCTTCCCACAAGGCCATAGGGAACACATTGTCACGTCCCAGGGATTTATCCAACCTAACTTGATTCAAGACAGCAAACACTTCCTCCTCTGTAATCTGTATTGGGTCCGTGACCTTGCTGCTGCATTGCCTCACAGCTATAGACTCTATATCCATCTCCTGAGTAAATACAGAGGCAAAAAATCTGTTTAAAATCTCCCCACCTCTTTTGGCTCCATGCACAGATTACCACACTGATCTCCCAGAGGACCAATTTTGTTCCTTGCTATCCTTTGTCCCTTATACTGTATATCTGTAGAATCCTATGGATTCCACTTCACCTTGTCTACCAGAGCAACCTCCTGATTTCCTTCTTAAGTCTTCTCTTGCATTTCTTATACTCCTCAAATACCTCATTTCTTCCTGCCTGCCTATATCTGCAATGCACCTCCTTTTTGTTAACCAGGACCTCAATATATATCTCTCGCACATTGGTAAGGCCTAATTTGGACTACAGTGTGCAGTTTTGGTCACTTACCTACAGGAAAGATGCCAATATGATTAAAATAGTGCAGAGAAAATGACAATGGTGTTGGCAGTACTTGAGAACCTGAGTTACAGAGAAACGTTGTATAGGTTAGGACCTCACTCCCTAGAGAGTAGGAGAATGAGGAGAGATTTGTTAGAGGTATTCAAAATTATGAGGGGGTAGATAGGGTAAATGTAAGCAGACTCCTTCCACTGAGGTTGGATGAGACTAGGACTAGAGGTCATGGGTTAAGGGTGAAAGGTGAAATGTTTAAGGGGAGCATGAGGGATTCAGAGAGTTGTGAGAGTGTGGAATGAGCTGCCAACAGAAGTGGTGGATTCACATTCAATTTCAACATTTAAGAGAAATTTGGATAGATACATGGATGGCAGGGGTATGGAGGGCTTTGCGTCAGGTGCAGGTCAATGGGACTGGGCAGGTTAATAGTTTTGCACAGACTAGATGGGCCAAAGGGTCTGGGTTTTTTTTTGTGCTGTGTTACTCTATGCAAAGAAACATGATCCAAGGTTGACACAGACTTTATCTTCAGAATATGCCTAACTCCTTCATATGGGGATAGATTTAAACCCAGCTTGCTGCCTTTCCAGATGATACTTTTTCATATGAAGAAATACACAAGGCAAGTACATGGATTTCAAGCTTAAACAATGCCACAGATGCTCCTTCTCATTTTCTGCCTTTCAGTTACGACATTCTTCAAATCAACAGAGCAAGTTTCTGAGTATTTAATGAGAAGCAAAAATGACATCATTCTCTTCTGTCAATAATTCATCTAATGTTTAAGTTCTCTTCCTCATTCATCCTTTTTGCTTTCTTGCAAGCAAAATCCATTCTTCTAAACTTTTTAATTTTGGCTTGGCTTATATTTCTGTCATATAATTCAGCATTTTAATCTAATAAAAATTTAGCTGGCATATGTGTTCAAAGATTTACATAGTGTCATAGAGTCCTACAGCATAGAAACACTCTTCAGCCCACTGTTTCCATGCCAACCATGTACCTATCTATACTAGTCCAATTTAGCCCATTGTCTATGTGACGTAATGTAATGTATACATGGGAAGAGAAGATGGCAGCGCGCCTGCGTGTGCGCAGCCCTCCGGTGAAAAATGATATCGTATCTGTTAAATAGGGGCCGTGGACAATTCTGACTTGATGGAGAATGGACGTGAAAGCACAGAGGAACATCTGGAGAAATTTCTGAAACGCCCGTTCGCTGCTGTCGTTACTGTGTGGTCAAAATCTCCAGACTTGCCTGCTTTCGGCGACCGAGAAGGAGGTCGAATCGTTCGGAGAGAGATGGCGCTCAGTACTTGGTGTCGGAGAGCTGATCAGAGCTCGTACTTTTCGGATGACTCAGAGTCGGATTGTGGTCGGCATGGCAGGGAGAGTTTTTCTTCCTTCTCCCATCTGCGTGAGATGTGGGACATTTGAGAAACTTTGAACTTTATTGTGTTCATGGACTTCTTCATCAAGTTATGGTATTGTGCACTGTTGTAACTATATGTTATAATTATGTGGTTTTGTCAGTTTTTTCATTCTTGGTCTGTTCTGTGTTTTGTGGTATCACACCGGAGGAAATAATGTATGCATTACTAAATGACAATAAAAGAGGACTACGTGTGTTCATAATCTAATTCAGACACTTATCCATTTGCTTCTTAAATATTGCAAGATTACCTGCCTCCACACAGTTTCACAGGCAGAGCATTGCAGATTGTAACTATCCTCCTGGTGAAAGAAAATCTTCTTCAGACTGTTTCTAAACCTTTTATTCCTCATCTCCACCTAGTCCTTCTGGTCATAGACAGCTGTGCAATAGGGAAATGTTTCCTCCGATTCAACCTATCTTTGTCTTCCAGTGTTTTGTGCATTTCTCTCAAATCCTATTTTCAGCCATCTCTTCCAAGGAAGACAAGCGCGGCCTTTTAAGTTTCATGTTATTTCTGAAACATTTCCTCCTGAGCAATATCCAAGTGAATGACCCCTGCACCCTCTCAGGTCTTTCCTATAGCACAGCAACCAGAACTCAACACAATATTTCAGCTGCAGCATTATCAACATTCCATGCTCTTATAATCAGTACCCCAGCTGATGAAGGCAAGTAACGCATACAGTATATCTTCTTCACCACTCTATCTACATGTGCTACCACTTTCCGGGATCATTGGGCTAGTATACCACAATTCCTACAATTCTACCATTTCATGGGATATATCCCAACATTATTCGACAACCCCACCCCCTCCCCATTGCATATTGATTCCCTCAATAACCTTAAATCTTTAAATCACTAACATGTTCTACATTAACCTTGTTCATTCATTCCTGATATGCCCTGTTGTATGATGTGGGCAATCATGATTTTTCCATGACCAGCATTGATCATGGTAATATTTTCTACAGAAGTGAAGTGGTTTGCTGTTGCCTTTTTCTGGGCAGTGTCTTTACAAGATGGGTGATGCCAGCCATTATCAATTCTCTTTGGAGATTTTCTGTCTGGAGTCAGTGATCACATAGCCAGGATTTGTGATATGCACCAGTTGCTCATATGACAATCCACCACCTGCTCCCATGTCTTCACATGACCCTGATCAGGGGCTAAGCAGGTGTTACACCTTGCCCAAGGGTGATCAGCAGGCGAGCAGAGGGAAGGAGCGCCTTACACCTCCTTTGGTAGAAATATATCTCTGCTCTGCCACCCCATCTCATGAACTAAATAACTTCATCAACAAGTTGTCACGGTTATCATCACAGTAACCCAAGACTCTCATTATCAGAGACATTGTGTTGTTCTTGCCATCCCTCCCCACTCTCTGTAACTTAAAATTAATGTTGATTTCCTTTTTTATTTGCAATTCTGACTGGGGATCTTCATATTAGAACATAGAAACCTACAGCACATTACAGGCTCTTTGGCCCACAATATTGTGCTGACCACGTAACCTACTCTAGAAACTGCCTAGAGTTACCCTACCACTTAGCTCTTTACTATTCTGGGCTCTATGTGCCTACCTAAGTCTCTTAAAAGACCCTGCTGTATCCAGCTCCACCACAGTCACCAGCAGTGGATCTCATGAATCCACTCCTTCCTGTGTGGAAAAACTTGCTCCTGACATCCTCCCTGCACCTACGTCCAAGCACCTTAAAACTATGCCCCCTCGTGTTAGCCATTTCAGCTCTGGGAAAAAGCTTCTAGCTATTAGCATGATCAATGCCTCTCATCATCTTATTTACCTCCATCAGGTCACACCTCATTCTCCATCGCTCCAAGGAAAAAAGGCTGTGTTCACTCAAACTATTCTCATAAAGCACGCTCTCCAATCCAGGCAACATCCTTGTAAATCTCCTCTGCATTTTCTCTATAGTATCCACATCCTTCCTGTAGTGAGGTGACTAACGCTAAACATAGTGCTCTAAGTGGGGTCTGAGCAAAGTCTTGTATAGCTGTAACATTACCTCATGGCTCTTGAACTCAATCCCACAGTTGATGAATGTCAACACACCATACGCCTTCTTAACAACACTGTCACCCCGCGCAGCAGCTTTGAGTGTCCTATGGACACAGACCCCAAGATCTTGCTGATCCTCCACGCTGCCAAGAGACAAGTAATATTATATTCTCTTCAAATTTGACCTACCAAAGTAAACCACTTCACACTCATCTGGGTTGAATTCTACCTACCACTTCTCAGTCCAGTTCTGCATCCTATTGATGTTCCGCTGTTACCTCTGACAACCCTCCAGACTATCCATGACATCCACAACCTTTGTGTCATCAGCAAACTTATTAACCCATCCTTCTACTTCTTCATCCAGATCATTTATAAAAATCAAAGCGGAGGGGCCCCAGAACAGATCCCTGTGGGACATCACTGGTTACTGACCTCCATGCAGAATGCAACCCAATCTACAACCACCCTTCTATGGGCAAGCCAATTCTAGATCCACAACGCAAGGTCTCCTTGGATCCCATGCCTCCTTACTTTCTGAATGAGCCTTGCACAGGGAACCTTATCAAAAGCCTTACTGAAATCCCTATACTCTACATTCACTGTTTTGTTACATCCTCAAAGAATTCAATCAGGCTCGGAAGGCATGACTTGCCCTTGACAAAGCCATGCTAACTATCCCTAATCAGATTGTATCTCTCCAAATGGTCACAAATCCTGCCTCTCAAGATTTTCTCCAACAACTTGCCCATCTTTTTGGTCCATTAACTCTGTTTCTCTTTTCACAGATGTGGCCTGACCTGCTGAATGTTTCCAGCATTTTCTGATGTATTGGCTTTCAATGACTTGTGTATGGAGTATCTGTTTGCCTTTAAACATCAATATTACCTGCCTTCCCATCGTTTAACAATACTCTGCTTTTCTCTTTGGTGTATTATATTCCATCTGTCAAGTTTACCCACTCACTCAGTTGTTTGTCTGTTTAAGGCCTTCCTGCCTCACGCACAATCCCACCTCTGTTTGCAGCACCCGCAACTTTGAAAATATACCTCAGTCCAATCACTGATACAGTTTGAGAATAACTTTGCCCCAGTACCAAATTCCACGGCATCCCAGCATCTGTCCCTATATTGTGCTCTCCGAAGTCAACACATGCTACTGCATGGTGCACTCTATGACTGTGTTAAGCTTTCGATCCAAAGTTTATGGCAGTTAATTTTTGCTGCAATAAGTAAATAAAATGGTATTTTGGTTGAACTGATTACAAGCAGGCCTTTGTACCTGCTCAATATCGCCATAAATACTTCTAAGGCAGTTTTATAATAATAAAAAGAGTTATTGTGTAAATTACATCTGTGGATTCAGATCACAGCTGTACCATGTAATCTTACAAAACTCTGTGATGACAGCTTACTTGATTATAATACGGTGTTTGAATCACTTCAACCATTACATTATAAGGTATCACTTATTCCAAATCTACTTTTCTCTGTTTAAAACGTGATGACTGCGAATGGATTACAGCTGGTGACCATTCTCAGGTAACCACTAATTGGTCCATCGTTGAGGGAAGCAACTTGGGTATTTGTCTTGGTGCTAATATTTCAGGGTTGACCTGAACTAAATATCCTGTGATCCTCCACACTCAGAGACCAGAGGACACAGAGAAATACCAAGGATGATTAAGTTATAGAAATTTCAGTGAGCTAATTTGTGCCAAGAATCTCATCTTTGTTTATTTCCATGGAATCTGTCATCCTCTGGGATGGACATTATTCTGGAGCAGGGTTATTTGAATGTGAGCTACACTATTCCTCTCAACAGCTGTTTTACGTTTTATGCAGAAAGAGAAAAGGAGGTAAAGGAAGATTTATCATTTTCCTCAGTGGAGACCAGATTTATAATGAAGGAAGTGACAGGGTGGTATTTTACATAATATATACAATTCTACTCTATAAGCTGCTCTGATGCAGCCTGGAGGCAGAAAGTCTCATTGTCCCTCGAAAAGCAGTTACAGCTGTTCCACTAAAACAGAGGATCACTACCATAGAGATCTTTTAGCCACAGAGAAAAAAAAAATTCTGGAAGGTACTCACAAGAACTTTGAGAGAATTTGCTCATTTTAACGATGAACACATCTGAAATAAAAGCTTCTTATTCATGTATGAGATTGTACTTGGGCGCCAGCAAGGTCCTGTTCAAGAACCCATACTGCATGGTAAGCTCAGTGTGTTTCAACAAAATCCATGTCATCAGCATTAGTGTTAGGCAGAACTATTTTTCAACGAAGCATCATTTGCAAAGAGATAAAGGCATATAAAAAAAGGCATCTGTTAGTCTTGCGAGACCATGGATCTGCATCTGGAAAGTCTTCGCTCTCCAGGGCGCAGGCCTGGGCAAGGTTGTATGGAAGACCGGCAGTTGCCCATGCTGCAAGTCTCCCCTCTCCACGAGACCGATGTTGTCCAAGAGAAGGGCAAGGTCCGATACAGCTTGGCACCAGTGTCGTCGCAGAGCACTGTGCAGTTAAGTGCCTTGTTCAAGGACACAACACACTGCCTCAGCTGGGGATCAAACTCATGACCTTCAGATTGCTAGTCCAATGCCTTAACCACTTGGCCACATGCCCACACATATAAGTACATTGAATACATACTACATGTCAACACAAAAGGAAAATACTGTGGAAATCTGATTCAGAAAACAAGGGTAGGAAATACTCAACATCCAGGCAGTCAGAAATGAAGCTAATGTGACTGAGCTGAAATATTGGCACTGTTTCTTTCTCCCTGGAAGCTACCTAACCTGCTGTGTAACTGCAGCATTTGTAATATATAAATAAAAATGCTTACTTTGCATAAGATTTTATCAATCAAACAGTAAGCATTTTTCTTTGTACCATGTATTATGTGCTCTGATATCTGAGTTGTTTGTTTTAATGTTAGCATTTATAATGTTAAAAATGCAGAATGATGAGTTTTTATTTAGGCATTAATTGTAAGTACAAACCTCTCACCAATAGGCAACACATTTATAAGCTAGAGTCATAAAGTTACACACCATGAAAAAATGGCACTTTGGAAAGGCTTAGTGAAATATCAGCCTTACACAAGCAAATGGTCTTGCACAGATGAGAATCTCGGTTGGTATGGACTAGCTGGGGCAAAGGGTATTATGATTCTCTGGCCCAACTCATCCATGTGTACCAAGGTGCCTTCCTGAGCTTATTCATTTGCCTTTTCATGTCCCTCTAAACCATCCTTATCCGTTCCCACCCAAAAGTCGTTTAAACATAGTAAATATACGTATCTGCCTCTATTATTTCCTCTGCAATGTGCTCTATATACATACCACAGTCTGTAGAAATGGTGTCCCTCAAGTTCCCATTAAATTTTCCCCCTCATTATAAACCTATGCCCTCTAGCTTTAGACTCCCCAGTCTGCGAAAAATACGGTGACAATTTTTTTAGCTATGATTGTCATGATTATATAAATCTCTTTAATGTCACCCTTCAGCCTCTTGCACTAAATGAAAAACAGTCCTAGCCTAACCAAGCTTTCCTTATAACTCAAACCATCCATTCCCAGCAACATCCATGTGAACAACAGGAATTCTGCAGATGCTGGAAATTCAAGCAACACACATCAAAGTTGCTGGTGAACGCAGCAGGCCAGGCAGCATCTGTAGGAAGAGGTGCAGTCGACGTTTCAGGCCGAGACCCTTCCTGACGAAGGGTCTCGGCATGAAACGTCGACTGCACCTCTTCCTACAGATGCTGCCTGGCCTGCTGCGTTCACCAGCAACTTTGATGTGTGTTGCTTGAACATCCATGTGAATCCTTTTTGTATCCCCTCCTGCTTAATCATATCTTTCCTGTAATATGGTACCAGGATTGCACAAAATATTCCGGTTGAATTTCCAGAAACGTCGTGTACAGTTGTAACATGGCTTCCCAACTCTTGTACTCAGTTTCTTAGTTTATAAAGGAAAGTGAACCCTACACCTTGATTGAACATCTGGCTGTTTTTCTCCTACCAGGGGACTACGTAATTGTATCACTTAATCTCTTGGTTCTACGAAGCTTCCCAGGCCCTTGGATGGAGAAGGGATCAGTACATAGGAGGCTATGTATCTCTGTGTTGCACCACCGAGTGCTTCCCTGCCCTCAAAATGACCCAGTCCTAGTACTCATGCAAGAATTTGACCTCTCAGTTCCCTTCAACTGAGTGAGATTGTGCACTCTGGCTGCCATTTTTCAGGATAAGTGTCTTGGAATTGGGAGAGGTCAATGAAGAGGAATATTTCAAGCCGCAAGACACTCTCACTTTGAAAATGATACCTTAAAGTTATGAACTTTCATGCCCGGTGAAGAATTATCTCTCTCTCTCTCACTCTCACGCACACAACCACTACAACCTCCCCCACTCACGCCCAACTTTGTCTAAATTTCACTCACTTCCATTGTTAGGAGAGTTGGGTACTCCTCAAGGCAACACACATACAATACGCAGCCGGCCCGGCAGCATCTATGGAAAAGAGTACAGTTGACATTTCAGGTTGAGACCCTTCATTAGGACTGGGTGAACCAGGACTGGGAGACTCAGTCCTGATGCAGGGTCTTGACCCAAAACGTCGACTGTTTACTCTTTTCCATAGATGCTGCCTGGCCTGCTGTGTTCCTCCAGCATTCTGTATGCATTACTTTGGATTTGCAGCATCCGCAGATGTTCTTAGTTAGTCCTCAACGTTTTTTCTCTTTTTGCTCTACTTATTTAACATTATATATATCTTGCTGTAATTTACAATAATGATAATGTTTTTATTGTTATGTATTGCAATGTATCTGCTGCATATCCATAAATTTTATGACATATGCCAATTATATTAAACCTGATTCTGATTCTGAACATTGCTATCATTGAGAGTCCACTTATCTGTCTGGCTAGTAGAGATATCTTCCTCTTTTGGCTTCCCAGCACCCCGCAGCTGTGATATGCTGATCTAGAAGTTCATTCCAATAATATTTTAAGTGTGATTACAAGTTATTGTTTATTCGTTCTTCCCAGAGCTAAATGTTATTAAGACAATTTGTGGATCACTCTGCATCATTCTGGGAAACTCAACTGGACACTTCATGGGATGAGTCATTCTTACACCCGATATGTTTTCCTTGCAGGGTACATGAAGTGAAATCTTTGTCAGTGCTATGTTCATTTTGTGTCTTTGCAGGGTGGGATCATTAAGACCCCATCTTCAAACTCCTGACCCCCCCCCCTAAGTGTATAGGGTTGTAGCCTCTGACCTCACAATCCCACTAGATTCAACTCCATAGCTCAGTACTCACTTTTCCAACACAAGAACCCTACCATCCCTGAGACCCAGTCCTCTATCTTCCAATCTTGCCCTCTCCCCTCCTACGATTCTCTGAAGCACAGCTTCTGCAGAACAAAAAAACAGAGATGTTATTTTCCTTAGCCAAAACCAGTAACAAGTGTTCCAACTAACTCATCACAGAACTTCTGCCACTCACAATAAATGTTTTATAGTTGTGGGAGGTGTGAGAAAATCTGCGATGTTCCTTATTCAGAGACTATTTATAACTAAAGGTTCCAATGGCCATACGGGAGGAATACAAAAGTTCACATTGATTTACAAGTTAATGGATGGCAGACCGAAGTGCTGACAGTGACTGCTTTTCAATAAGCCTTTTACATTCTACGCCCTAAACTACAAGAGAACTGTTGAGCCTTTGTTGTAGGGGAAGAGCCTCCATATTGTCTGCAGACTTCTGCAACTGCTATTCTTCATCCTGTGAACTTCAATCTTATCATTGATTTAGAGGATCAAAATTCAAAAATGCACTCTCTGAAGTTACTTTTATTTTCATTTTTCAGTTAAACTTTGAATTTTTTTCTTTTCTCTTTCGTGACATTTTTTTGCTCACTTTGCTGAATAGACTGAACTGCGTCAATAGTCCTCATAGCCTAATGCTAGACAAAATCCTGAACTGCCTGGCTCGTCAGTCACTTGGGGGAATCATTATTTAGCAGTTGAGCAGGAGTTACAGGAGAGACATCAGCAATGGGAGAGCTGGATAGCATTCTCTCCCCGATCCAAAAATACTGACAATTTCAGAACAATTTCATTTCAGGAAACATAACCCAGAAGGACAGAATATCTCTGGGGTTTGTGTTTCCTTCAGCCAAGTACACATCAGGAAAGGACTGACTGAGGCACATAAACCTTTCTGCGAGCTCATCAATGCTCCTGTGTGACCAGTCAGATTCTGATGAAATATTTTGCTTTTCTAAGGCAAAGGCTCAGTGAATGATTGGTGAACATTAAATTACTTGGGCCAATAAATTTAATTAACAACCCAATTTAGGATCTCTTTAGTCTTGTGTCCAACACTCAACCCAGTGAATTACTGCAGTGTCAATAACCAAAGAACAGGAGTATTGATGCTTCTTTTAATCTTTCATTGTCTTTGTCCAGGGCTAGAGGAGTCATAAAAGACACATACACTGGGTGGGTCAGCAGTAAAACATGCCAACTTTTCTATGTGGGATGATTTTCAAAGCAGTTTGACAGCTGGAATACCAAGAAGGGACAGATGGAGAAAGGCATCAGGGAGGCTGGAGCGAAAAAATTGGAGCATGGGAAATCATCCAGAACCAAGAGAGTCATTGTCCTTCGATCAAGAAATGATTTGGAGTGTTGCATGCCTTCAGAATCCTGGAGGTGAGATAGAATAATTCACTACAAAGAGAAAATGAAAAATAATTAAAACATCAGCAATGGTGTAATGGTCCCTGAATTGAATGTGGTAACTTGGCCAGACATAGAAAAACATATCACTTTTATCTGCAGAAGTTTCTGTAGTCCAACTTATAAAGCTGTTTTTTTAAACATAGATTTTTTTTAAAAGCTAGATCTCTTCCCCTTCTTCAATTATTAACGCAGAAAAGGTTTACAAAGATGCCGCCTGGTTTAGAAGGCAGGTGCTATCATGAGAGCTGGACAAACCGGGTCTGCGCCCTATGGAACAGTGGAGGCTGAGGGGAGATCTGATAGAGGCTAACAAGATCATGAGAGGTACAGACAGAGTAGACAGAGATTATCTGCTCCCCAGGGTAGAAATCTCCAGGGGATGTGAGGTGTGAATTTTTTACTCAGAGTCTTGGATGTCTGGAATGCACTGTCTGGTATGGTGGTAGAGGCAAATACGTTAGAGGTTTTTAAGAGACGTTTAGATAAGCACATGAATATGTGGAAGATGGAGGTATATGGACATACTGTTCAAATTCCTTACTCACTCTTCCTTCAGTTAGTCCTGACGAAGGGTCTCGGCCTGAAACGTCGACTGCACCTCTTCCTACAGATGCTGCCTGGCCTGCTGCGTTCACCAGCAACTTTGATGTGTGTTGCTGGGATTAGTTTTAGTTCTTTTAATATACTTTTTAGCTGATTCAGCACAATGTTGTGGGTTAAAGGGCCTGTTCCTTTGTTGTACTGTTCTATGATCAATATATTTTGTGTCAAGTTCCTTCTGTTTCATATTTTTGTTGTTAGCATACCATCTGTGATCTTCTCTGCTGTCCATGGGGTACTCCACATCCATGATGGTTAGTCTCTGGAGGGTTGTTGTTGCCTTACATGCGAAGCTCCTTACTTTTTAAAAACTTCTTATCAGTTCAAATGTTGCATTTCCATCTCATGATTCAAGGTCACCTGACCTTACTGGATCAACTTCTTATTGGCTCTGGTACAGGGCTACAACCAGCATTGTTCTATGGCCTTTGTCCTCAGCCTTGTGCTTTTTGTTCTTTTCCACTCTGACCAGTTCAAACCAGTTAAACTAGGTGACCCAGACACCGAACCACCTCCTGTTCCTTCTGAAAGCTGTCTATTTTACATAATAAATAGCTACATTTCTGACAATAGTCTCAGGTGTAGCAAGTCATTAGCAGAAAACCATCCTAACACAGTCACACAACCAAATCCAATTAAATTTAAGGCAGCTTTTCTTCTTCAATAATCTCCTCCTTAAACCCACCCTCCGCCACCTCCAGTTTAAATTCCATGTGTAATATTTTGGAGGATCAAGAACCAAGAACCATCCTTGTGTCCACAATCCAATCCTCTGATTAAATTATCCCAGAGCAAGAAATTAGTTTAATCAGTTCACAAAATAGCAGCTGCAAGAACAGTCTCACAAAATGGCTGCCTCCATTCTTGTTCAATGATTGTCATTAATTCTGGCCAAGATCTTGATCTTAAAAATGTCTTGGCTTAGCTTCTAATGGTAATGCATGGTAATAAGAGCATCATCAGCTGAACATCACAATGCCGTTTGTGTTGTCGGTATGCGTTTTCTCTTCAGTTTCACTGATTCTGACTTGTATTGTGACATACAGGAATTTACTCTGCCATGATGGGCTGGCTGTATGTGACAATTTCTAATTCTTTCAAAATTGCAGTTTTTAAAGTGGTAATCTAGTTATCTTGCTGAATGAATTTTAATTAATCTGTCATTCTTATCTAATATGTAAATTCATTCTTTACAATGACAGGTACAAGTTGGACAGTAAAAGCTGAGATCAACTGAAAAAATAAACCCCTAGGAGGGAGATAAAATCTCTTTTCAATTTTAATTGCTTCCTCAGCAATTTTAGGAGTTTGATGTTCAGCAAAGATTGATGACTTCGTCAACTATGATCACTTCTCTAGTGTTATGAGAGTGGATGATCTCTTTCTGATTGGATATCTTCCCATATTGAGAGATTTAATCCTGTTCTGAGATTGGTTTGCACGCAGGAGCAGTAAGTAATATACATACAAGAAAGATTCGTTTAGCAGATAAATGTTATCCTCACATGTAAATCATAAATTGACACTGACACCTCACTGCCTTGCTGAGGCATCATTGTGCTATTGGATCAAACTTTGCTTTAAGTAAAACTCTCAACCATCTTCCCACCCAGACAAAACATATGTGATCCCTTGCTGCTGTTTGAAGAAGTCTGGATGAATTCTGTTCACAGCCCTGCCAACATATATCCAAAAATCATCACTACTAATGTAGATTCTCTTGACATCTATGCTCACTATGGTTTGCAGAACCTTGCTATGTGTAAGTTAGTTGTTGTGTTTGTATTTAGATAACAGTGGCTAGACTTTATAAGTACTTCATAGACCACTGAGTGCTTTGGACATTCTGGGAAAAAGAATGACACTTTACAATGAGAAATACTGATCTTGGTCTAGTGCCTGACACTGTACAACTATTTAGGATTATTGATATCTAATACCTTCCTTTTTGGTGCAATCACATTTTTTTAGATTAGTATTTCTTCTTCATTCTTCACATGCCTGATGACCACAAAGTTTAGATGTTAGACAATAGTATTCACCGCAAAAAATACTTGAGTTGGTCTTTTTGGATCCAGGCTCTTCGGCACAGAACTTGCTCTGCAGCTGAGGCCTGCAGTCATTGACACAACACTAAACTGAGCTGACTCGGTGACTGTCACTCCTGGACCATTTTGGGGCCTCTGGTTTGATGTTGAATATTCTCTACCGTCTTTTTGTCATTTGCATGATTTGTTCTATTTTTCACATGTTGGGTGTTTCTTGTTTTCTTTGTACGGGTCCCATGGTGTTTCTTTGTTTCATGGCTGCCTGTAGGAGGACGAGTCTCAGGGTTGTGTACTGTATATACTTTGATAAAGGATGTACTTAGGAACTTTGAATCTTTGAAACTTTACATACAAAATATGCATTCAAAGCTCATAAACTTGAATGGATATTGCTTTTTAACTTAGAAAATTATTTATGGATGTCTGGCAGGTTAAGGATTCAATAGATACCAAACTTTATACTAACCATGTTTTACCTGCTTCCCTCCTGTAGTCACTAATAGACTCCTACAACCCTCAAAAAAATCTCCAGCTACCATCGGTTTGCTCATTGAGCAGCCTGTCTACAATTGGGACATGTGTCAACTATATCATTGGGTCTCCCCTCAATAATCTCCTGTAATCATAGCCACCCTTGCAAATGTTGACCCATCCTATGACTGTGAGTACCTCTTCCTATAACCTCTCCCCTTCCATCAGTTCAAACATGTGCCCTTGTGAGCCAGCTTACAAAGTACAATGTTCCTCATAGGCACATACCTGGCCATTTGTATTCTGCCCAATATCCAAGAAACCTGTTCTCACAGCAACCAGCATAACCCACAGCTCCTCACCCATGAACTCTACTATTCAAAAACTGATAGTTTTTGAATAGATAGGGCATCAAAGGATATGATGAGAAGGCTGGTGTATGGAGTTGAGTGGGATCCAGAATCAGGCATGATGGAATGGCAGAGCAGACTCAATGGGCTGAATGGCCTAATTCTGCTCCTACGTCTTATTGTCTTATGGTCTTATGAATTACTTTCAAGACTATCCTATTGCATGTCATTTAAAATTCAACAATATACACTCAATGGCCACTTTATTAGGTACCTCCTGTATTAGGATTATTAATATCTAATGCCTTCATTTCTGGTGGTAATCTCATTATCTTTTGAGATGAATATTTCTTCTTCATTCTTAATGTTGGGACATGCCTGATGACAGTGAAGTTTTATTAGGTACCTCCTATACCTAATGAAGTGGCCACTGAGTTCATTGTCTTTGGCAGCTGCAGCCCATCCACTTCAAGGTTCAATGTGTTGTGTGATCATTGTAATGTGTGGTTATCTGAGCTACTGCCACCATCCTGTCAGCTTTAACCACCCAGAGGCACGCTGGAAAGTGTGTTTTCACTTCGACCAAGATAAGGACCCATGTTGTCCAGCATAGGAATGTGAGTCAGCCAATCAGGATTGTGGGATGTGAGAGATCTTTCTAGAGAGCTGTGGGGAAGAGTTTTCTGAGGGAGGGTAGTCTAGTTAGGGGTCTTTTGGTGGGAGATGCGGAGTGAGTCAGAAGGGAAGATGCCATTGGAAGAACAATCCCTGTTGCTAGAAATGCTTTGAATGGCTCCAAGGTGGAAGGGCAATACTCCTGAGAGAGAGAGCCAGTTTGCTCAACCTGCTCTTCAAGGGGAGTTTGTAAATGTGGTGGGTGCTTTCACTCAGACCGTGGGTCCAGCACGTGAATAAAAGATACACCCCTGAATACTCCAATATGAGGTCCAGTGGTTGTGTGCACATTGGACTGGTTTAACTGTAATGGGCCTTTTATTCTCTTTTCTTTTCTTTCCTATTAACTTGTTAAGCTGATATTGGTAAATGTAATCTCACTCTAATTAATGTGGTCTTTGTTCTGTTATTTCTTGCCAACTGAAATCTGTGTTTGGGCAGTATTTACACAGTCTTTGCTCAAATCGAGGTTTCTTTAATTGGAACCCCAAATGATACCAACCCAAGATGTATTATATTTAGGTTATGGAAAGTGGCCTTCACACTGCCGAGTCACGTGGCTGTTGGCCGAGTTAGCTATCGAGCCAAGTTTGCATACGTGCCCAGTGCGAGGGTTACATACAGTATGGCAATGACACAGATGATGAAGTTGATAGCTCTTTGACCAATTTTGTGGACAATATGAATATAAGTGGAAGTTCAGGTAGTTTTGAGGAAGCAGAGAGGCTACAGAAGGACTTAGACAGATTAGGGAATGGGCAAAGAAGTGGCAGATGGAATAGAGCTTTGGGAAGTGTATAGTCATGCACTTTGATAGAAGAAATAAAAAAGCATAGACTACTTTCTAAATGGAGAGAATATTAAAAAGTCTGAGGTGCACATTGACTTGGGAGTCCTTGTGCAGAATTCCCTAAAGGTTAATTTGCAGATTGAGTCTGTGGTGTGGAAGGCAAATGTAAATTCAGCATTCATTTCGAGAGGACTAGAATATAAAAAGCAAGGATGTAATGTTGAGGGTTTATAAGGCACAGGGGAGACCTCACTTGGAGTATTGTTAGCAGTTTTGGGCCTCTTATCTAAGAAACGATATGCTGACATTGGCAAGGATTCAAAGGAGGTTCACAAAAATGATTCTGGGATTTAAAAGTTTATTGTATGAGGAACGTTGGAGGGCTCTGGGCCTGTACTCACCAGAATTTAGAAGAATGGGGGGAGGGTGGAATCTCATTGAAACCTATCGAAGGTTGAAAGGACTCAATAGAGTGGATATGGAGAGGACGTTCCCTATGGTGGGAGAGTCTAAGACCAGAGGACACAGCTTTTTTAACCAGAGAGTGGTGAATTTGTGGAATTCATACCCACAAGCGGCTGCAGTGGCCAAGTCATTGAGTATACATAAGGTGGAGGTTGATAAAGTCTTGATTAGTTAGAGCATGAAAGGATATGGGGGGGTGGGAGCTGTGGGGCTGAGAGGGAAATGGATCAGCCTTGATGAAATGATGGAGCAGAATGGATGGGCCAAATGGCCTAATTCAGCTCTTATATCTTATGATTTTATGGTCTTATATTGTTAACAGAAAATGCAATCTTGAAAAAGGCATGTACTGCAGAAGGTGGGCAAATACTTTCAGGAAGCCAAGGCAACTTAATGATACATGCAGATACATGAAGGAAATGGGCTGAATTACACAAGGTAGTCCGCAGCACAGTGCAAAAAAATGGCAAGGAAAGAAAGTACACACATTGAATCAATACACTGAAAATTTTGGTGGACAAAGAAACCACAGAAATAACCTGGTAGTGCAATTGCTGAAGATAAAGCCACAGAAAGACAAAAGCACACAAGAATTTAAAAAGTAATGAAAAACAAAAGGGGAACATTGATTGGGGTATAGATAGAGCACCTTGTGCTGTTCACTTAGTCCCTAATAGAAGGGACATTAAAACCATAGAAGATCTAATGAAGATACACTAACACAGGACCCCTACCATTAACAGAGAGGTTCGTGGACCCCAGGTTGGGAAACACTGCACTAGCTAAATCTGGAAAGAGCTCCAATGTTTATAACAGAGAACAATTTACTAGAAATTGAAAAATAAAGAAACATTTTAACAGTCCCGAAATTTTTCTCCAGTTGGAGAATGAGTAATAGGAGGTCACCTCTAGAAGTACAAATTGAGGAGTGAGTTTGTAGGTATTTCAAGGGGGTTGCTCAGGCTAGAAACAAATTGCCAAAGGGAGTGATTCAAATAAAGGCAACTGAAGCCATTTAAACAGAGGAAGAGAGCATGAAAGAGAGAGTGAGAGAGAAAGGGAGGGAGAGAGGAAGTGAGGAAGAGCGAGAAGAAGAGGTAGGGAAGAGGTTATGGAAATACTTTTGGATCCTTCTAGTAAAATTATGTCTCAATGAAAATGAACTACCTGTCCTCCTCCTATGCTACTAAACTAGGCTCTTAACTTATGATTTAAATATAGGGTGCCTACAGTTTGGAAGTTGAGACATTAGACACACTGAATTTCAAGCTAAACAGTAGAAAACAATGTGTTGCTTTTTTGGCTCAGGAGGCAAAGTTGATCGCAGCCACAGACACTACACATATATAGAAAAGCGTGACTCATAACCACTGATAAACACAATAAGAAAACATATTGGAGATAAATTTTCCAAGTCCACTCTGGTGGCCGGGAACCCTGCCCGCTGGCAGGAAGCCTATGACTTCACAAAAAACTCAGAAAGTTGACCTTACTGAGTGACACATATGCGCTTAGGGACCACAGGAACTAATAACCATATCAGTGCAAGCTAACTGTGTGAGTTTTTTAAAAGGAATGTTTGTACTTCAACAAAGCAAAGTCCTAATTCATTCCGTATAAATGGATACTGATAATTTCAGTTTTTGTAGGCAGCATGAATAAGAGAAGATCTTGGACTCACACTTGAACATTTCTCACAGTTAATAGCTTTTCAGCTACTTTCATTGACGGTTCTGTCATCTTGCTGTATGTCATTGAGATCTTCAGTACCAGTCTAGTGAAACATTTAGCACATTACTAACTTTGACGATCTATAGAAGAGAACCAGTCAGGGCTGTTCATGGATAATATAACAGACTTTCTGCTGGAGGAACTCAATGTGTTGACCAGCCACTATGGGAGGAAAGGGATTGTCAATATTTCAGGTCAAAACCCTGCATCAGGACACTCTGAGTCAATCCTGACACGTTCCTTCTGTTATCGTTGAGTGATTCCCCCCATTCTCTCTTGCCTTCTTTGTCCTACTGTCAAATCAGGCCAACAGCCTATTGAGCTTCTCCAGCAAATTGTTTGTTACTCCAGATTCTAGAATCTACAATCTCTTGTGTCTCCAATTTTGCACTGTACTGTCTGCCTGATTGTTTAGATAACATCGGACCTCAAGCAGAGGAAAGTTGGTAAACCAGTAAATTTGTTTATTATTGTCATAAGTTGAAGTTCCAGTTTATTGTCATTCAACTGTAAACATGTATACTGCCAAATGAAACAACATTCCTCCGGATCAAGGTGCATAACACGGAACATATAACTCACACCCTTAACACATAAAGTAATATTACCACTAGTAAATTAACAAATAATAAGGTGCATTTGTGACACAAGCTAAAAAGTAAACAGTATAACGCTACGAGCTCTTCATACATGATGAGACCTGGGTGTGGCAGGGGGTTGAGCAGTCTTACAGCCTGGCAGAAGAATCTGTTCTCCATCCTAACAGTTCTTGTCCTAATGCTACGGTGCCTCCTGCCTAATGGTAAGAGGGCCAAAGATATTGTTGGATGGTATGCGATGGTTCAATGCTAAAGGCCCTGCGTTCACAGCATTCCTGATAAATATCTCTGATGGGTGGAGGTGAGACCCCAATGACTCTCAGCAGTCATCACAATCTTTTCTTGGGATTTGCAGTCAGATGCCTTGCAATTCCCCTACCAGACAGTGATATAGCTGGTCAGAACACTCTCAATGCTGCTCCTGTAAAAATTGTTCGGAATGGGAGGGTGGGGGAGCTTCACTCGCCTCAACTGCTCAAGAAGTGGAGTGTATTATCCCTCTCAACCCCATTCTCCTGCCTTATGCCTGCAATCTCTGATGCCCTTACTAATCAAGAACCAATCAAGCTCTGCTTTAAATATACCCAGTGACTTGGCTTCCAGAGCCCCTTGTGGTGATGAATTCCACAAATTCAGCATCTTCTGGCTGAAGAAATTCCTCCACAGCCCTGTTCTAAAGGAATGTCCTTCTGTTCTGAGGCTGAGCCCTCTAATCCAAGCTCTCCCACTGTAGGAAACATCCTTTCCACATCCACTCGATCTAGGCCTTACAATATTCAATAGTTTCAATGAGATCCCCCCTCATTCTTCTAAACTCCAAAAAGTGCAGGCCTAGAAATGTCAAACGATCCTATTACCCTTTTGTTCCTGGGATCATTCTCATGAACCTCCTCTGGATGCTCTCCTATACCAGCAAATACTGTCTTGTATGAGGGGTCCAGAATTGCTCACAATACTCCGTGCTGTCTGACCAATGCCTTATAAAGCCTCAACATTACATCCTTGTTTTTATATTCGTCCTCTCAAAATGAAAGCTTTGTCATGGCAGTAGAAGAGACCATGGACTGACATGTCAGAATGGGAAAGATCATGGCTTCCTTTACTGCGTCAATAAGGCCACACTCATTTGGGAGGAGCAACACCTTATATTCCATTGAGATGGCCTCCAATCTGATGGCATGAACATCGATTTCTCAAACTTCTGGTAATGCTTCCTGCCCCCCCCCCCCTTTACAGTTCCCCATTCCTGTTTCCCTCTCTCACCTTATCTCCTTACCTGCCCATCACCACCCTCTGTTGCTTATTCTGACTTCTTCCCCCTTCCTTTTCAGTTCTGATGAAGAGTATCAGCCCGAAACGTCAACTGATTATTCCCATCCACAGATACTGCCTGACCTGCTGGACTACTCCACTCCTCCAGCACACTATGTGTATTCTACCTTCCACTTCTTAGCTCATTCTCCTAATCTAGATCCTTCTGCGGTCTTCCTGCTCGCTCAACACTACCTGCACCTATCTTCTTATCATCTGCAAGTGTAGCCACAACATCATCAATTTTGTCTTCCAAATCATTGACATATAACGTGAAAAGAAGTGGCCCCTATGCTGACCCCTTCGGAACACCACTAGTCACCAGCAATCAACCAGAAGTACATGTAGATCATTTCATGACAATAGTACTTCGAGAAAACAATAACAGTCACAAAGAAAGTATACTACAGGCAGGCAATAACTTGCAAGATCATAACGAGGTAGATTGTGAAGTCAAGGGTCCATTATATAGCACAGCGGCCGCTCCGAAATGATATCGGTATTTGTAAGTAGGTACTGTGCACAATCCTGATTTGATGGAGACAGACGTGAGAAGCACAGAGGAACATCTGGAGAAACTTCTGAAATGCCCGCTTCGCTGCCATTGTTACTGTGCAATCGAAAATCACCAGAGGGGAAGGCCCCAAATCCTCGGCTTTGCCTATTGCCTGTTACCGGGGCCGGGGTCGAAGCGCTTGGCAGAGACGGTGCTCGGTGCTCAGTGTCGGAGGGTTGGTCGGAGGCTCAAAGTTTTTGGACAGACTCAAGAGTCAGCTGTGGTTGGGTGCTTCCAGGATGCTGCATTGGCAGGTTTGCGGCGCTGGAAGCCCATGGCAGGGAGAGTTTCTCTTCCTTCTACCGTCTGCGTGAGATGATGGGACTTCCGAGAGAATTTGAGACTTTTTTTTACAGTGCCCATGGTCTGTTCTTTATCACATTACGGTATTGCACTGTTGTAACTATATGTTATAATTTTGTGGTTTTTGTCAGTTTTTTTAGTCTTGGTTTGTCTTGTCTTTCTGTGATATTCTGGAGGAACATTGTATTATTTATTAATGCATATATTTCTAAATGACAATAAAAGAGGACTGCGTGTCCTCATAATCTAATCTAATTAGGGGACCATTCATTAGTCGTATCACACTGGGATAGAAGCTGTCCTTGGAGTCTGGTGGTACATGCCTTCAGGCTTCAGTATTTTCTGCCCGATGGGAGGAAGGGGAAGAGAGAATGTCTGGATAAGTGAGGTCTTTGATTACATTGGTTGCCTTATTGAGGAAGTGAGAATTGTAGACAGAGTCCATAAAGGGGCATTGGTTTCTGTGATATCCTGCTGAGCTGTGTTCACAACTCTCTGCAGTTTCTCAGAGGGTCCGTGAGTGTGCAACAAGCTGCCTGTGCAAGTGGTGCATGCCAGCTCGATTTCTATGTTTAAGAGAAGTTTGGATAGGTACATGGATGGTAGGGTAATCGAGGTGCAGTTTGATGGGAGTAGGAAGCTTTATGGACTAGGTGGGCCAAAGGACCTGTTTTATGCTGTACATTTCTATGACACTATGACTCTTGGAGTCATGGGCAGAGAAGTTGTCACACCAAGCCGTGATACATCCAGATATGATACATTCTACGGTACATCAATAAAAATTGGTAAGGATCAAAGTTCAAAGTAAATTCATCGAAGTATGTGTATATATAAAACACAGCCCTGAGATTTGTTTTCATGCAGACATACTCAGTACATCCAAGAACCATAATAGAATCAATGAAAAACTGCACTCAGCAGGGTGGACAAACAACTAATGTACAAAAGACAAACTGCAAATACAAAAGGGGAAAAATCATTTAAAAAAATGAAAATAACTGGGACATTCCAGATTTCCTTAGCGTCCTGAGCAAGTAGAAGTGTTGGTAGGCTTTCTTGGCCATGGCACCTACATGGCTGGGCCAAGGCAGACTATTGATGATGTTCACTGCTGGGGCCTTGAAGCTCTCAACCTCCGCACCATTGATGTCACTGGGGATATACACTAACCCCTTCTTCCTGAAGTCAATGATCAACATTTTTATTTTGCTGACTTTGAGGGCAAGGTTGTTGGCATGACACCATGTCAATAGGTGCTCTGCCTCCTTCTTGTACTCTGACTCATCATTATTTGAGATTCAGCCCTCTACAGTGGTGTCATCTGCAAACTTGTAGATGGAGTAAGGATAAAATCTGGCCACACCATTGTCAGCGAATAGGTGGTAGAGTAGGGGTCTTAAGACACAGCTATGTGGGACACCAGCATTGAGTGGCAGATGTGTCACTGCCTATCTCTACTGATTGCATTCTGTTGCTCAGGAAGTTAAGGATCCAATTTGAAGGCTGTATGGGAGACCCCAAAGGATTTCAAGTTGGCCATAACTACCATGGTCATCCATGGAGGGTGTTCTCAGTATCATGTCTCTTTCCCATAAAAAGTTCAGCTGCCTTGCATTCCTTAAGTCTGAAAAATAAGCTGTACAAATAAATAACTAGATAGATAGATAAACAACCAACCAAGTAAATAAATAAACAAAATGATAGATAGATACATAGACAGTCAAACAGATAGATGGATACAGTACTGTGCAGAAGTCTTAGGCACTGTGCCAAACAATACTTGTACATTAGAAAGTTACAATTTTATTACACAATTGAAATCTGATTGAAGAATGTCCCCAATCCTACTTATTTACCATGATAGGTTGCTCTTGCTTGCGTGTTATGTATTTTAAAATAGATATCAGATATTTTATTTTTGCAGGACAGACTTGTCTGAGGTAGGTGAGAATAACATGCAGCTGTACTCTAATGTGGTAGGGTTAAAGAATCCCACCTTGTCAGAAATTTTGACATCTAGGGTAGTGATTATTTTACAAATGTGACTTGAAATGGTCAGAATACTCTCTGCATAACTCATTAATTATGCAATAAGAGCAGCGAACTAGTTATATATCCCATATGGGATGATAAAGTTCGAAATGTTTTAATTAATGCATTCATGGGGCATGGATATCACTGGCAACACCGATGTTTATTACCCTTGCCCTGTTGCTCCAAACCGAATGAACCAACCACAATGCACTCACACCTGGGCAAGAATCTGTACAGATAGCAGATTTCCTTCCCTGAAAGATGTTAATGAATCAGACATTCTTTCAGTGATAATCAAGTACTTTCATGCTTATTATTACTGATATTAGCCTTTGAATCCAAATTATTTAAATACTTCAGTTCCACATCTGCCTTGGTAGATGTGCTACTAGGTATGTTTGATGTTGCAGTGTTTGCTGAGCTTGGCAATTAGTTTGCTGACGTTTTATCACCAGTCAAGATGGTGGTCAGTGGTCAGTTGTTGGTGTTTCTCTCTGGAACTGCTTGGTTTATATAGACCCCGCCGGCTTGCCTCAATTCTGATTGGCTACTCCTTCAGTTGACCTTTGAATTCTATATCCTCGTGTTTCTTTGGCTCTTAGGGGTTTGTAGGTGGCATCTATTTCGATATGTTTGTTGATGGAGTTATCATGCCTGGTTCATGTTTGCCTGCACCAAAACCCTCCGTGTCATCCCAGATAAAGTGGGGACCTATTTGGTCTTCATGTACGGAGCTCAGCGACAGTAGATCATGTCTCTGTACCACCAGTTTGTGGTCCCGTAAACAAGTTGAGAGCTTACATCCTGTCTGGCTGACTTGGTTCTTGTTGCAGTTTCCATAGGTGATCTTGTACAGTACATTACTTTTGTCAGTTGTCTTTACTGGTACCTTGGTTCTTGAGACAAGCTTCTTTAAAGTTGTTGCTGGTTTGTCAGTGATCATGATGTCATGAGATTCGAACGGTTGAGTTGTCATTTCTGTCATACTACTATGTCTCCAAATGAATAACCCAAAAGTTTAATTAAGTTCATCACAATTTTATCCCATCACTGCATAGTATCATTGTTTGTGTTCTTTTAGAAAGGAAGACCTAAACATTTAGTAGAGTGAATTACATTAGTAGGGGCAACATTTCCGAAACAAAATTCAAAGAATGCAGATTTTAACTCTGCATGAACACTGCTTTCCATTAATAGATTCTGACCCCAATTGGCATCCAAACTGACATGTTTAGTTTCCGTTTGGCAGTCCAAAGCAAGGTGCAAGAGGAAAAAATTCCAAAGCACAACCAAGTGTCCAACCACAAGCAGAGGGCTAATTCCTGATTTTACAGTGAGGAGGATTTGTTTCTGGACCGAGGCTTACGTCCTGCCAAAAGTGGTTGGCAATGAACCTCAACAGCAGCAGGAATGGTACAGGACGAGAAATGCGTCTGATCTCATTCCAGAGGTGTAGCCTTGATGAAGGGTCTTGGTCTGAAATGTCAACTGTTTATTCCTCTCTTGTTGAGTTCCTTCAGCATTTTGTGGGTGTTACTCTGGAGTTCCAACATCGGCAGAATCTCTTGTATTGATGATATGCAGCCCATCCTAAGGTGTAGGAAAACTTAATCACAGTCACAAATTTACCCAGACTAAACTTACCACTTATAGTTAAATGAAAATTCTTTTGACTCACTAATATATCCCAAATCCTAACCTGATTCCTGGTGGAGGTTCGTTCCCTGCTTTATTTAAGCAACTTCCTGATGTGCACAACGTATTCCTCCATTTCACCCGACATACACACGAAGGCCACCCATATCAAAATTATCCCAAATTCCTCCTTTTTATCAATGCTTAAAGGCTTTGTGTAAGATTGCCATATGTCTGTCTTAGTTCAATGTGTGATACATGATTCCTGCTTTTGTGGTCCATTACCAACCATCTGATGACAGGAAATAAGGCTATTCAATGAAAGATAGACAACTCTTACTGGCGGTATCTGTGGTTTTTCTTTGAGACTCAAGTTATTCCACCTTGTTGGAACCGTTAGAGGTACCTTCATTCTCTATCCAGCCATAGGATCAAAGAGTTTGGTTAATAAAAATGAAAGACAGTCACCTCTTGATTTTAGTTTTGGTATTAGTTTATTATTGTCACATATACCGAATTCAGTGAAAAGCTTGTTTTGCATATTGCTCATACAGATCAGATTATTACACAGTGCATTGAGCTAGAATAAGGTAAAACAATAACAATGCAGAATAAAGTGTAAAAACTCCCAAAAATGTGCCATGCAGGTTGTGGTAAACCATATATATATATATGTTGTAACTGGGTTAACTGTCTGGACACGGCCCTCTTCTGACTGCTCCTGTGGCTCCTCCCACAGACCCCTGAATAAAGGTGATTTCGCCCTGCTCCTCCCCCTCACTCCAGGAGCAGACACTCAGCATGCTGGCAGTCATATTTTATTGCGACTAAAAGCCTTTTCAGTATTTACTCTACTTCAGTCTTTTGGAGTAATTGAAGGATCATCAATTTTATTCGCAGTAATTTTAAAGCATGGAACATGCTCTGAGACCCGACAAGTTGGACCTCGACCCGCAAACACCTGAAGCTGGAAACGCTTTCGAACTCTGGCTGGCCTGCTTCGAAGCGTACCTAGAGGAGATTAAAGCGACCGACCCCGTAGCGAAGCGCAGAGTTCTACTCTCCAGGGTCAATCCACGGGTCTACTCGATGATCAGAGACCAGCAGACCTACGACGGTGCGGTGAGCGCACTCAAAGCGCAATACCTGAGTCTGCTAAACACCGTCTATGCGCGCCACCGATTAGCAACTCGGCATCAGCGGCCTGGGGAATCGAGTGCCGAGTTTGTCCGGACACTACAGATGCTCGTGTGGGACAGCGATTGCCAGGGCCTGACGGCAGGACAGCATGCAGAGCTCCTAGTGAGAGACGCCTTTGTCACGGGGACCAGGTCAGTGTATGTGCGCCAACGGCTGTTGGAAAAAGCTGATCTTACCTTAAGTTCGGTGATCGAGCTGGCCGACACACTGGAGGCCGCTCTGCACAACTCTGAGGCTCTCCAGGCATGTGATCCCCCGATGGCCTCGTGGGCGGAGTAGACCCCGCAACCCGCCGGCGAACCGACCTCAGCTGCTGCCAGTTGCCAGTCCGCGAAGTGCTACTTCTGCGGACTCGAGAAGCAACCCCTGGAAACACTGCCCAGCCCGAGAAGCTACCTGCTCTAGCTGCGGAAAGAAGGGCCACTTCGCCAAGGTCTGTAAGTCCAAACCACGAGCGGGATCAAGAAGCGCTGCGTGCGAGACATGGGGGTCACCATCTTGCCTGCCGTCATCTGCCCTGCACGCCGCCACCATGTGCGAGTCATGGGGGTCGCCATCTTGCCTGCTGCCATCTTCCCTGCACACCGCTACCACGTGCGAGACATGGGGCGGCCATCTCGATCGGCGCCACCTCCCACCACCTACGACCAACGGGTGCTCATGGGCACCCCACCGTGCCAGACCATGACAGCGACTCAACCCTGGCCTCCGTGACCCTCGACCAAAGCGCTCCCCACCAGCTCGCCAGGTCATGATGGACATCCTGGTGGAGGGGTGCAGGACGAGCTGCCTCGTTTGACACAGGCAGCACAGAGAGTTTTATCCACCCGGACACGGTGCAGCATTGCAGACTCGTGATACGGCCAGTAAGTCAGAGCGTCACCATGGCTTCCGACTCGCATACAACTGACATCCGGGGGGGGGGGGTTGTGTAGCGATGCTAGTGGTGCAGGGCACAGAATATCGAGACTTTACATTACTGGTCATGCCTCAACTGTGTGCCCCCGTGCTATTGGGGCTCAACTTTCAGAGCCACCTGAAAAGCGTGACAATGAAGTATGATGCGCTCCTCCCACCAATTACTGTTGTAAATCCCCAGTTTTGTAGGGATACGTCACATACCTCGCTACTGACCACACACACACACCGACCCGCACATCTCACCCAACACCATGCCAACTGCTGCACTACCGATGCCACTTGCGACCTCTCCACCCTCAGGATCCCTCCCCCAACACTGTTCACCAACCTGACCCCTGACTGTAAACCTGTGGCAACTAAAAGCAGGAGGTACAGCGCGGGGGACAGAGCCTTCATTAAGTCGGAGGTGCAGCGGCTGCTCAGGGAGGGGGTCATTGAGGCAAGCACAAGTCCTTGGAGGGCACAGGTGGTCATTGTTCGGACCGGGGAGAAAAATAGGATGGTCATGGACTATAGCCAGACCATCGATAGGTTCACACAGCTTGACGTGTACCTTCTACCCTGCATCGCGAATATGATCAATCAGATAGCATAGTACCAGGTGTACTCGACCATAGACCTAAAATCCACTTACCATCAACTTCCCATCCGCCGGGAGGATCACCCTTACACCACCTTCGAGGTGGACGGCAGGCTTTATCACTTCCTGCGCATCCCCTTCGGTGTCATGAATGGTGTATCTGTCTTCCAGAGGGCGATGGACTGGATGCTGAAGGCCACGTTCCCATATCTGGATAACATCATGACCTGCAGTTACAACCAGCAGGATCATGGCAACAACCTCCAAAAATTTCTCCAAGCAGCCAAAGCTCTCAATCTCACCTATAACCAGGACAAGTGTGTGTATGGAACCACCCGACTTGTTGTCCTTGGGTGTGTTGTGGAGAATGGAGTCATTGGCCCTGACCCCGACTGTATGCGTCCCCTGTTGGAACTCCCTCTTCCCAACACCCTCAGATCCCTCAAAAGGTGCCTGGGCTTCTTTTCATATTACGCCCAATGGGTCTCTAACTACGTAGACAAGGCCCACCCCCTGGTCAAGTCCACCACATTCCCCCTCTGAGCCGAGGCCCGCGCGGCCTTCAGCCACATAAAAGGGGACATTGCCAAAGCAGCAATGCATGCGGTGGATGAGGCCATTCCCTTCCAAGTAGAGAGTGACGCCTCCGACTTTGCACTGGCTGCTACCCTCAACCAGGCAGGAAGACCGGTGGTGTTCTTCTCCCGAACCCTTCAAGGCCCTGAAATTCGGCACTCCGCAGTGGAGAATGAGGCCCAGGCCATAGCGGAAGCTATTAGGCACTGGAGGCACTATCTTGCTGGCAAAAAGTTCACCCTGCTAACTGACCAGCGCTCAGTCGCATTCATGTTTAGTAACCAACAGCGGGGCAAAAACAAAAATGATAAATTTCTGAGGTGGAGAATCGAACTCTCTACCTTCAACTATGACATCATGTACAGGCCTGGGAAGCTCAACGAGCCCTCCGATGCCCTATCCCAGGGAACATGCGCCAGCGGGCAGATCGACCGGCTATACGCCCTACATGTAGACCTTTGCCACCCGGGGGTCACTCGGCTTTTCCACTTTGTGAAAGCCCGGAACCTGCCTTACTCCCTTGAGGAGATCAGGATGATGACCAGGGACTGCCAAGTCTGCGCAGAGTGCAAACCGCACTTCTACCGACCCGAAAAGGCTCAACTCATCAAGGCCACCCGCCCCTTTGAGCGACTGAGTGTTGACTTTAAGGGCCCCCTTCCCTCCACTGACCGCAGTGTGTACTTTCTTAACGTAATCAACGAGTACTCGCGGTCCCCCTTCGCCATCCCCTGCCCCGACACCACTAACATGTCAGTTATAAAAGCCTTGCGCAAGCTCTTCACTCTTTTCGGATACCCGTGCTATATCCACAGTGACAGAGTGACGAGCTGCACCAGTACCTGCTGGCTAGGGGAATTGCAGCTAGTAGGACCACGAGCTATAATCCCCGGGGGAATGGACGGGTGGAGAAGGAGAATGGCACGGTGTGAAAGGCCACACTCTTAGCCCTCCGGTCAAAGGGACTGCCAGTCTCCTGCTGGCAGGTGGTCCTTCCCGAGGCACTCCACTCCATCCGCTCCCTGTTATGCACGGCCACCAATGCCACCCCTCATGAGCGACTTTTTTCTTTTCCCAGAAAGTCGACCACTGGGACCACCCTACCAACTTGGCTGACATCCCCGGGGCCAGTGCTGCTCTGGAAACATGCGAGGAGCAATAAATACTCCCCGATGGTCGAGAGGGTTCACTTACTTCATGCGAACCCCCAGCATGCCTATGTGGTTTTACCTGATGGGCGGGAGGACACGGTCTCCATCCGTGACCTGGCGCCCACAGGAGCACCAGGCTCCTACCCTGAACACTCCATGGTGACTATTAACCCCGTATCCACCGATATATATACCCACCAGACACCGTGCACTCCAAGCCCTACACAGACACCACACGACACTCCCATACCGGGCGCGACGCACACGCACGAGGGATTAACAACGCCTAACGTGCCGGCACCTCAAGTCAGGCCGGAGCCAGCACAAACACCGTCACCGGTGCTACGTAGATCACAGCGACGGACTCGACCGCCTGATAAATTTGACCTGTAAATATACTTGTTTTAAATATTGTCAGTCACTTCACCCCACAGGACTCTTTTAAAAAAAAGGAGGGGTGAATGTGGTAAACCATATATATGTTGTAACTGGGTTAACTGTCTGGACACGCCCCGCTGCTGACTGCCCCTGTGGCTCCTCCCACAGACCCCTGAATAAAGGCGATTAGGCCTTGGCGGCTCCTCCTCCTTAGTCCAGGGGCAGACACTCAGCATGCTGGAAGTCATATTTTACTGCGAATAAAAACCTTTCAGTATTTACCCTACTTCAGTCTTTTGGAGTAATTGAAGGAGCATCACAGGTAAACAGTAAAATGTACAATCATAAAAAAGTAGATTGTGAGGCCTAGTCCAATATTGTACATCATTTCTTTAGCGCATATTATCACAATGTTGTATTCATATAGCACATTCTCTGTTTAAAAGGTTCGAAGTAAATTTATTTTCCGAGTCATTATATGCAATGTTGAAATTTCTTGTGGTAAGACATCCCAAATGTTTCACAGAAATATTATCAAACAAAATTTGATATTAAGTCATATAAGATTGGATGGCCAAAACTTTTCTTATTGGTAGATTTAAAGGAAAGCGGGACAGCAGGAGAGAGCTTCAGGGAGACTAATTGTAGGGCCAGGTATCTGAAGGCATGGCAGCCAGTAGTAGAATAACTATACTTGGGCATCAATAGATCAGCATTGAAAGAGTGCTGATCCCTAGGACTGTAGCAGGAATGGAGCAAATAAGGAATTGATGAGGGATGAAGGGAAGGAAAAAAATCAAGGAATAAAATTTTAAAAGAATAAAGCTTATTATAAAATCAGCGAGCTGTAATAACACAGTAAAATGACATTCATCTTGTGAATCACTACCAGCTCCCACCAGGCCCTTTTCTTTGCTATTTCCCTGTTGTCCTGCAAAACCTATTATTTGCCAAGTGTTTAACTGACTCCCCTTCTCAGCACTGGGTAATTCTGCTCCATCACAGGGAATGAGCTCACCCTGGCAGTCCTATTCTACCTTTTTTGTCCTAACTATTGTCCCTGGATATCAGGATATGGAACCATAATTTCCCTACGCAGTGGCAATGAAAATTGGGCATGGAGTTGGGGTGGGGAAAAGGTGAACACATTTAATGCAACTCATAGCCTCACATGAATTGCATGTCTAGTTCACTCCATTGGAAACTGGGTACATCCAAGGTAACTTTGGATGCTCCAGAAAATAATATACTAGACTTATAACCAATGAAACCAACTGATGGATAAACTAATTATTTGCCATTATCCTAGAATCTTAATAATAATGTGTGAATAAGGCCAGAATGCATGTCTCCAGCCAAGTACAAGGGGTTTTGGCCATCTAATGCACAAAATCTATTTTTCCTGGAGTTACTAGACTTAATCAAAGCAAAGTAATTTCCCCAAAAACAGCAGCAGAGCGCACCACTGTTTTTAGGAAAATTGGATGAAAGAAGTATGATTGGAAAATCAGAAGGAAATGTTCCCCCTCTGATTTTCCATTCATGGTTCCTTTGTTGATTTTTTGTATAGTCTTTCACATTATTTACTTTACAGTCAACTTGGACCTAACTTGCTGAATTATTGCTGATTAAAGGTTATGATCAGCCCAGAAGGATAGTTACAGACAGATTGATTGTTTGAAATAAACAGTGGGAAATGGGACAAAAGCCAAAGGGAAAGTTGCCATTTAAATATCACAGAAACTGAGATGCAGAACAGTGGTGGTGTGTGCTAAGTGATAATCCACTCAGACACAGCAGCTCGAAGGCTCACAGTGATTTTTTTCCCCAAAAGTTGTTGGGTTGGGTTCATGTCAGATGTTAAAAACTCTGAAAGAGGAACTGAAGCCCCTTCCTGTTTTAACAGAGCCAGGACAAAGTATGGTTCAGCAAGCCTGTTTGAGGGAAATGCGTTGTTCATTAATAGTTGTTCTATGTTGAAGTATGTGGAGAGATTTTCTTTGCCTCAGGAAACCCGGCAACTGAAGGTAGAAAAAAGGGTTGAACCATTCCATTTACAACATTGCATGGGGATCAACAGAAGGAGCAATATTTCAACAGCCCAAGCTAGCTTACCAGTAAGTCTGCTGTACCACTGATCAACACTAGACTGATTGAACATCATTGGACCGACATCTTCCTGCCTCCAATAACATCTAAGACAATCTGAAGAACCAGATTCATTTTATACTTAATTCATCATAGTGTTAAGGGAAAAACAAGCAGTCTATACAGAATTTAGTAAAGACACTCCTATTTGTTTACAAGACATTCCACTCACAGACAGACAGATTAATCGTGGTACGGACTGAAGACAGGAACATCTGCTTTAGTTTGCATTGGTTCCGTCAACACAACAAAGTCCAAAGGGGGATGATATTAGTACGGAAATATTACTGGCTGCTTTGCAGCGTGTATGTGTGGATGTTTATTTTATGTGAAGTCACAACATGAAGACAACAACATAGATAGTTTCTTTTATTGAGCTTAAATTGGCAAATTTTGAGCACTTTACTCATGGTATAAATGCAGCTTTTGTAAGCTAATAAGAACAAAGTCACTGTCACTGGTTTAATGCAGTCTGGGATCAAACAAAAGTCATATGAAACTTAATTGTTAACATGACTGTACCCAAGAATAAATCAAATTATCTTGATACAGGCGCTATGCTACAGATGGCAAGCAAAGAAGGAACTATTTCTCATAACTACTGACTTTGTAAACAGCAGGGAGTTTGTTTCAGTTAATTCCAAATTTTCCATTTGCATTCTTACACACGGGAACTTCAGGCTGAGAGACAAACTCTAAATGGCATTTTGTTTTTAATTTCTGTAAAGGACAAGAAATTATGTTACTCATCCTACAATGTATCGCACAGATACATGAAGAGAGATTGGACAAATATAAATTTGAGTGTCAGAGGCTGACGGAGGACCAAGGAGAAGTTTATAAAACTTTAAAGGCATAATAGGGTAAACAATCAGAATCTTTCTCCGAGAGTAGAAAAGTCAAGTAGTAAAGGATGTGCATTTAAAGTCAGAGCTGAGAGAGGGAAAGTTTAAAGGAGATGAGCATGTTAAGTTTTCCTACAAAGACTATAGTAGATGCCTGGAAATGAATAGCAGGGGTAGTGGAGGAAGCAGATATGATAATGGCTTTTAAGAGGCCTTTAGACAAATACATGAGTTTGCAGAGAAGTTCAAAGTAAATTTATTATCAAAGTACATAGACGTCACCATATACAACCCTGTGATTCATTTTCTTGTGGGCATTCACAGCAGATACAAAGAAAAACCATAGAATTAATGAAAAACCACTCACAATAACGTGGACAAAGAACCCATGAGCAAAAGACAACAAACTGTACAAATACCAAAAAATAAATAAATATCGAGAACATGAGATGAAGAGTCCTTGACGTTGAGCCCATAGGTTGTGGGTACAGTTCAGTGTTGGGGTGAGTGAAGTTGAGAGAAGTTATCGCCACTGGTTCAGGAGCCTGATGGTTGAGGTACAATAACTGCTCCTGAACCTGGTAGTATGGGTCCTGAGGTTCTTGTACCACCTTCCTGATAGCAGCATTAAGAAGAGGGCATGGGCTGGATGGTGGGCTCTCTGATGATGGATGCTGCTTTCCTGTGACAGCTTTCCAGGTAGATATGCTCATTGGGGTGGAAAGACTTTACCGTGATGTTCTGGGCCATATCCACTACTTTTTGCAGCTTTTTAATTCAAGGGCTTTGGTGTTTCCATAACAGGCCATGATGCAACCAGTTAATATACTTTCCACCGTGCATCTATAGAGATATGTGAAAGTTTCAGATGACATGCCTTGTCTTTGCAAACTTCTAGGAATTTGGAGGTGCCACTTTGCTTTCTTTGTAATGGCACTCATGTACTGAACCCAGAGCAGATTCTCTGAAGTTATAATGCCAAGAAATTTAACGTTGTTGACCCTCTCCACCTCTGACTCTCGATAAGGACTGGTTCATGGCCTCTGGTTTGCTCCTCCTGTCATCAGTAATCAGCTCCATGGTCTTACTAACATTGAGAAAGAGGTTGTTTTTGTGGTACCACTCAGCCAGATTTCCAATCTCCCTCTTACTGTATATGCTGGTTTGTCACCACCTTTATTTCGACCAATGACAGTGATGCCATCAGCAAACTTAAATATGGCAATGGATCTGTGCTTAGCCTCACAGTCATAAGTATAATGTGAGTAAAGAAGGGGCTAAGCCCACAGCATTGTGATGCAGCTGCACTGATAGAGATTTTAGAGGAGATGTTGTTGCTAAACTGAACTGACTGCATCTGCAATTGAGGAAATCTAGTATCCAATTCCACAAGGAGGTATTGAGGTCAAGGTCTTGAAGTTTATTGATTAGTTTTGAGGGAACAATAGTATTGAATGCCCAGCTATAGTCAATGGAGGGGATGGAGGAATATGGACCATGTTTTGGCAGAGTAGATTACGTTTAATTCGGCATTGTGTTTGGTGCAGACATTATGAGCCAATTGGCCTGCTCCTGTGCTGTACTGTTCTATAAATAACTGTTGAACCATGGAATTTAGCATTTATTCTATCATTAGGAAAAACTACTGATGGTTCATAACTGACACACTTAAGTTTTCACCTAATTAAAAAAAAATAACTTCTACATTTCTCCATTGAGTTCCCTGACTTAGAACATAGAACATAGAACATAGAAAACCTACAGCAGAATACAGGCTCTTCGGCCCACAAAGTTGTGCCGAACATGTCCCTACCTTAGAAATTACTAGGCTTACACATAGCCCTCTATTTTTTGAAGATTCATGTATCTATCCAAAAGTGTCTTAAAAGACCCTATCGTATCTGCCTCCACCATCGTTGCCGGCAGCCCATTCCACGTACTCACCACTCTCCGCGTAAAAAACTTACCCCTGACATCTCCTCTGTACCTACTCCCCAGCACCTTAAACCTGTGTCCTCTTGTGGCAACCATTTCAGCCCTGGGAAAAAGCCCCTGATTACCCACATGATCAATACCTCTCATTATCTTATACACCTCTATCAGGTCACTTCTTGTCCTCTGTCGCTCCAGGGAGAAAAGGCTGAGTTCACTCTACCTGTTTTCATAAGACATGCTCCACAATCCAGGCAACATCCTTGTAAGTCTCCTCTGTACGCTTTCTATGGCTTCCACATCCTTCCTGCAGTGAGGCGACCAGAACTGAGCACAGTACTCCAAGTGGGGTCTAACCAGGGTCCTATAAAGTTGCAATATTACCTCTCGGCTCCTAAATTCAGTTCCACGATTAATGAAGACCAATACACCGTATGCCTTCTCAACCACAGAGTCAACCTGCGTAGCTGATTTGACCATCTATGGACTCGGACCACAAGATCCCTCTGATCCTCCACACTGCCAAGAGTGTTACCATTAATACTATATTTTGCCATCATATTTGACCTACCAAAATGAACCACTTCACACTTACCTGGGTTGAACTCCATCTGCCGCTTCTCAGCCCAGTTTTGCATCCTATCAATGTCCTGCTGTAACCTCTGACAGTTCTCCACACTATCCACAACACCTGCAACCTTTGTGTCATCAGCAAATTTAATAACCCATCCCTCCACTTCCTCATCCAGGTCATTTATAAAAATCATGAAGAGTAGGGGTCCCAGAACAGATCCTTGAGGCACACCACTGGTCACCAACCTCCATGCAGAATATGACCCGTCTGCAACCACTCTTTGCCTTCTGTGGGCAAGCCAGTTCTGGATCCATAAAGCAATTTCCCCCTTGGATCCCATGCCTCCTTACTTTCTCAATAAGCCTTGCATGGGGTACCTTATCAAATGCCTTGCTGAAATCCATTTACACTACATCTACTGCTCTTCCTTCACCAATGTGTTTAGTCACATCCTCAAAGAATTCAATCAGGCTTGTAAGGCACGATCTGCCCTTGACAAAGCCAACCTGACTATTCCTAATCATATTATATCTCTCCAAATGTTCATAAATCCTGCCTCTCAGGATCTTCTCCATCAACTTACCAACCACTGAAGTAAGTCTCACTGTTCTGTAATTTCCTGGGCTATCTCGACTCCCTTTCTTGAATAAAGGTACAACATCTGCAACCCGCCAATCCTCCGAAACCTCTCCCGCCCCCATTGATGATTCAAAGATCATCGCCAGAAGCTCAGCAATCTCCTCCCTCCCCTCCCACAGTAGCCAGGGGTATATCTCACCTGGTCCCAATGACTTATCCAACTTGATGCTTTCCAAAAGCTCCAGCGCATCCTCTTTCTTAATATCTACATGCTCAAGCTTTTCAGTCCACTGCAGGTCAGCACTACAATCACCAAGATCCTTTTCCATAGTGAATACTGAAGTAAAGCATTCATTAAATACCTCTGCTATTTCCTCCGGTTCCATACACACTTTCCCACTGTCACACTTGATAGGTCCTATTCTTTCATGTCTTATCCTCTTGCTCTTCACATACTTGTAGAATGCCATGGGGTTTTCCTTAATCCTGCCTGCCAAGGCCTCCTCATGGCCCCTTCTGGCTCTCCTAATTTCCTTCTTAAGCTCCTTCCTGTTAGCCTTATAATCTTCTAGATCTCTAACATTACCTAGCTCTCTGAACCTTTTGTAAGCTTTTCTTTTCATCTTGACTAGATTTATTACAGCCTTTGTACACCATGGTTCCTGTACCCTACTATAACTTCCCTGTCTCATTGGAACGTACCTATGCAGAACTCCACACAAATATCCCCTGAACATTTGCCACATTTCTTCTGTACTTTTCCCTGAGAACATCTGTTCCCAATTTAAGCTCCCAATTTCCTGCTTGATAGCCTCATAATTCCCTTACTCCAATTAAGCGCTTTTCTAACTTGTCATTTCCTCTCTCTCTCCAATGCTACTGTAAAGGAGATAGAATTATTAGATTAAATTAGATTCAACTTTATTGTCATTGTGCCAAGTACAGATACAAAGCCAAGGAAATGCAATTAGCATCTGACCAGAAGTGCAAAAGAATAGTATTATTTACAAAGTAACTGCGAATAAAAAGTAAGTGCTACAGCATACAAATATAAAAGTACTGAGACAGTCCAATATGGGTGCAATACTGCTTAGCGCTGTGATGTGAGGTTCAGCAGGGTCACAGCCTCAGGGAAGAAGCTCTTCCTGAGCCTGCTGGTGCACAACTGACACCTACTGGATGGGAGGAGAGTAAGACGTCCATGGTTAGGGTGAGATGCATCCTTGATAGTGCTTTTCGCCCTGCCCAGGCAGCACTTATAGCAGATGTTCTCAATGGTGGGCAATTGGGTGCTGATAATCTGCTGGGCAGTTTTCACCACACGCTGGAGTGCTTTGCGGTCCGATACAGGATAATTGCCATACCACACTGAGATGCAGTTGGTGAGTATGCTCTCAATGGTACAGCGGTAAAAGTCCGTCAGTATCATCACTGTCTCCAAAATGCTCTCTCACTGAGAGTTCTGACACCTGACCAGGTTCATTTCCCAATACCAAATCAAGTACAGTCTCTCCTCTTGTTGGCTTATCTACATATTGTGTCAAGAAACCTTCCTGAACACAGCTAACAAACTGTACCCCATCTAAACCCCTTGCTCGAGGGAGATGCCAATCGACATATGGGAAATTAAAATCTCCCATCACAACAACTCTGTTATTATTACACCTTTCCAGGATTTGTTTCCCTATCTGCTCTTCGATATCCCTTTTACTATTAGGCAGCCTATAAAAAACACACAGTAGAGTTATTGACCCCTTCCTGTTCCTAACCTCCACCCACAGAGACTCTGTAGGCAATCCCTCCATGGCGTCCACATTTTCTGCAGCCGTGACACTATCTCTGATCAACAGTGCCACACCCCCACTTCTTTTGCCTCCCTTCCTGTCCTTTCTGAAACAACTAAATCCCGGCACTTGAAGTAAGCATTCCTGTCCCTGAGCCATCCAAGTCTCTGTAATGGCCACCACATCATAGCTCCAAGTACTGATCCACGCTCTAAGCCCATCGGCTTCGTTCACAATACTCCTTATATTAATATAGACACATCTCAAACCGTCCGTCTGAGCGTATCCCTTCTCTATCGCTTACCTATCCTCCCTCACACACTGTCTCCAAGCTTCCTCTATTTGTGAGCCAACCGCCTCTTCCCTGGTCTCTTCATTTCAGTTCCCACCCCCCAATAAGACTGAACTTTTTCCTCTGAATAATTTGTTATCAATTAATACTAAGCTTCCTTTTAAAATTGTAAGAAATCAATTTACCTACTTGGGTGTAACAATTACCAAGAATTATAAATACCTATTTAACGAAAATTTTCTTACTTTACTGAATTTTGTAAAAAGAACACTATCAAACTGGTCACCTTTTTTATTACCCTTGATTGGCTGAATTAACTCTATTAAAAGGAATATTTTACCTAAATTTATATACCTTTTTCAGGCATTACCTGTTTTTATTCCTAAATTTTTTTTTGATTCTCTCGATTCTATTATATCCTCTTATATATGGAAAAACAAACATCCTCGACTAAATAAAGTTCATCTTCAAAAATCTGAGAAGAATGGAGGTTTAGCTTTACCAAATTTTAGGTTTCATTATTGGGCAGTCAATATATAAAATCTTACATTTTGGATATATTAACCGTGAGGACTGTCCGATATGGGTTTCTTTAGAAGCTAACTCTGTTAATAAATTTTCTATTATTTCTCTTCTTGGATTCTCACTCTCTTTATCCTTTAGTAAACTAACTGAAAATTTGGTAGTTAAACATACTTTGAGGATCTGGGTACAATTTAGGAAATTCTTTGGTCTATTGAGATTTTCTTTGTCGAGTCCCATTTGTTCTAACTATTTTTTAAAACCTTCGATGACTGATTCAGTTTTTAAAGAATGGGATAGATTGAGTATTAAATGCTTCCAGGATTTGTTTGTTGGAGGAAGTCTTCTTTCGTTTGAGCAAATGCCAGCTAAATATAGTTTACCCAAAACTCACTTTTTTTGTTATTTACAAATTAGAGACTTTCTGCATTCTCAACTATATACATTTCCTATAAATTCTGTTAAGGACTTATTAGATGTAATTTTTAATTTGAAACCTTTTTATAATGGTTCATTATCCAATATTTATGGTATGTTGCTTGAAATGAGAAATGTTCCTATAGACAAAATTAAAAATCTTTGGGAACAAGATTTACAGACTTCAACCTCTGAGGAAACTTGAAATGAAATTTTTAAATTAGTTAACACTTCATCCTTATGTGCCCGTCATTCCCTCTTACAATTTAAAGTGGTTCATAAGGCCCACATGTCCAAAGATAAGCTATTTTGTTTTTGTTCGGATATATCTCCTTTCCGTGATAGATGTAATAATGGAGAAGCTTCACTAATTCACATGTTTTGGACATGCCTGAGCCTTGAAAGATACTGGAAGTATTCCAAACTTTCTCGGTACTTTTCAAGGTAAATTTTAAACCTAACCCTTTGACTGCATTATTTGGTATTGATGGAGGAAAAGACTTTATTTTGGAGACACCTGATTTGCATATTTTGGCTTTTATCTCTCTTATAGCTAGGAGGGCGCTCTTGCTGAAATGGAAGAATGCTGTTCCAGTTACGTGATGTTATGTCATGCTTAAATTTAAAGAAGATCCGTTGTTCAGTTTTTGAATTTAGCCAAGACTTTTATACATTGTGGGGACCATTTTCTAGTTATTTTCAAAACCTTTGATTTGTTGTAAAAGTACAGATGGTGGCTAATAATATATTTTATTATATGATAAGGGATTTTTCCCTTTTTTCTTGCTGGATCTCAAGAGAGAGAATTTGTAGAATGTCTGCAAGATGGCTTTTCAGAACAGCTTGTTGTTGAGCCCACTACGGGATCTCTTGAGAAAGAGAAGCCGAAATCTGATGTGTCGGTATTTCAGTGGAGTAAAGGAAATTACAGTGGCATGAGAGAGGAACTGGCCCGAGTTGACTGGAAAGGGACACTGGTGGGAAGGACTGCAGAGCAGCAGTGGCTGGAGTTTATGCGAGAAGTGAGGAAGGTGCAAGACAGGTATATTTCAAAAAAGAAGAAATTTTCAAATGGGAAAAGGATGCAACCATGGCTGACAAGAGAAGTCAAAGCCAAAGTTAAAGCAAAGGAGAGGGTATACAAGGAAGCAAAAATTAGTGGAAAGACAGAGGATTGGGAAGTTTTTAAAAGCTTACAAAAGGAAACTAAGGAAGGCATTAGGAGGGAAAAGATGAACTATGAAAGGAAGCTAGCAAATAATATCAAGGAGGATACTAAAAGTTTTTTCAAGTATATAAAGAGTAAAAGATAGGTGAGAGTAGATATAGGACTGATAGAAAATGATGCTGGAGAAATTGTAATGGGAGATAAAGAGATGGCGGAGGAACTGAACGAGTATTTTGCATCAGTCTTCACTGAGGAAGACATCAGCAGTATACCGAACACTCAAGGGTGGCAGGGAAGAGAAGTGTGCTCAGTCACAACTATGACAGGGAAAGCATTCAGGAAGCTGAATAGTCTAAAGGTAAATAAATCTGCTGGACCAGATGGAATGCACCCTCGTGTTCTGAAGGAAGTAGCTGTGGAGGTTGCGGAGGCATTAGCGATGATCTTTCAAAAGTCAATAGATTCTGGCATGGTTCCGGAGGACTGGAAGATTGTAAATGTCACTCTGCTATTTAAGAAGGGGGCAAGGAAGCAAAAAGGAAATAATAGACCTGTTAGCTTGACATTGGTGGTTGGGAAGTTGTTGGAGTCGATTGTCAAGGATGAGGTTACGGAGTACCTGGAGGCATATGACAAGATAGGCAGAACTCAGCATGGTTTCCTTAAAGGAAAATCCTGCCCGACAAACCTATTGCAATTTTTTGAGGGAATTACAAGTAGGCTAGACAAGGGAGATGCAGTGGATGTTGTACATTTGGATTTTCAGAAGGCCTTTGACAAGGTGCCACACAGGAGGCTGCTAAACAAGATAAGAGCCCATGGAATTATGGGAAAGTTACATACATGGATAGAGCGTTGGCTGATTGGCAGGAAACAGAGAGTGGGAATAAAGGGATCCTATTCTGGTTGACTGCCGGTTACCAGTGGTGTTCCACAGGGTCCATGTCGGGGCTGCTTCTTTTTATGTTGTACATCAACGATTTGGTTTATGGAATGGATGGCTTTGTGGCTAAGTTTGCTGATGATACAAAGATAGATGGAGGGGCTGGTAGTGCTGAGGAAACAGAGAGTCTGCAGAGAGACTTGGATAGATTGGGAGAATGGGAAAAGAAGTGGCAAATGAAATACAATGTTGGAAAGTGTATGGTTATGCACTTTGGCAGAAGAAATAAACGGGCAGTCTATTATTTAAATGGGGAAAGAATTCAAAGTTCTGAGATGCAACGGTGCTTGGAAGTCCTCGTGCAGGATACCCTTAAGGTTAACCTCCAGTTTGAGTTGGTGGTGAAGAAGGCAAATGCAATGTTGGCATTCATTTCTAGAGGAATAGAGTATAAGAGCAGGGATGTGTGTTGAGGCTCTATAAAACACTGGTAAGACCTCACTTAGAGTACTGTGGGCAGTTTTGGGCTCCTTATTTAAGAAAGGATGTGCTGACGTTGGAGAAGATTCAGAGAAGATTCACTAGAATGATTCTGGGAATGAGAGGGTTAAAATATGAGGAGCGTTTGTCCGCTCTTGGACTGTATTCCTGGGAGTTTAGAAGAATGAGGGGGGACCTTATAGAAACATTTCAAATATTGAATGGCATGGACAGAGTGGATGTGGCAAAATTGTTTCCCATGGTGGGGGAGTCTAGTATGAGAGGACATGACTTAAGGATTGAAGGGCACTCATTCAGAACAGAGATGCGAAGAAATTTTTTTAGCCAGAGGTTGGTGAATCTATGGAATTTGTTGCCACAGGCAGCAATGGAGGCCAAGTCACTGGGTGTATTTAAGACAGAGATTGATAAGTATCTGAGTAGCCAGGGCATCAAAGGTTATGGTGAGAAGGCGGGGGAGTGGGACAAAATAGGAGAATGGATCAGCTCATGATAAAATGGTGGAGCAGACTCGATGGGCCAAATGGACGACTTCTGCTCCTTTGTCTTACGGTCTAAATCTGAATCTCTGCCCCCTGCTCCCATCCCTCAGCCATGCATTTATCCTCCACCTCATTCTATTCCTATACTAACTGTCGCATGGCACTGGCAGTAATCCCGAGATTACTACCTTTGTGGTCCTGCTTCTCAACTTTCTTCCTAACTCCCTGTAGTCTTTTTTCAGGACCTCTTCCCTTTTCCTACCTATGTCATTGGTACCAATATGTACCATGACCTCTGTCTGTTCTCCCTCCCATTGCAGGATACCTTGGATGTGATCTGAAACATCCCGGACCCTGGCACCTAGGAGGCAAACTACCATCCGAGTTTCTTTCCTGCGTCCACAGAATCGCCAGTCTGACCCCCTATAGAGTCCCCTATCATTACTGCCTTCCTCTTCCTTTCCCTACCTTTCTGAGCCACAGGGCCGGACTCTGTGCCAGAGGCACAGCCACTGTTGCTTCCCCCAGGTAGTTGCCCCCCCCCCCAACAGTACTCAAACAGGAGTACTTATTGTCAAGGGGTACAGCCACAGGGGTACTCTCTAGTACCCGACTCTTCCCCTTCCCTCTCCTGAGTGTTACCCACTTGGCTGTCTCCCGTGGCCCCGGTGTGACCACCTGCCTAAAACTCCTTTCTGTCACCTTCTTGCTCTCCCTGACCAAACGAAGGTCATCGAGCTGCAACTCCAGCTCCCTAACACGGTCCCTTAGGAGCTGCAGCTCGACACATCGGGTGCAGATATGGCCGTCTGGGAGGCTGGGAGACTCCAGGACTTCCCACACTTGACACCGAGCACAGAAAACCAGCCTCACACACACATACTTCCTTCCCGCAATTAACACAGGTAAACCTACCTCGCCTTGTTACCACTTAAGCCCATTGAGCCAAAGACGTATCACTGCCCGCTGGATATGGCGGTCTTCTTTTTAAACTTTAAAGTTTACAACCCATAACTAAAAAAAAATCTGACTTGGTGATGACTGGGTGTTTGGACAAAACTAGTCCACTACAAGCTGTCTAAACTGAGCTAAAAGCCAGGTCATTTGAATAATTAGGATAAATAATTTAAAGGAAACCTGTAGGTCTTTTGTACGTGCGTAAAGTGCTTAAATATTACTTTAAGTTACCAAAATATTGGCTTTGTTCCATCATCTCATATAATGAAATGAAACCACAAAGTGGTTCAAGTCTAAAAGGATGTGCCACTAATGCTAAGAGTCTGAAATTAACAGTTCATATATACCCAAGATTTTTATTAAAGCCAGTTTAAAGGAAAAAAAGGTGAAGTACAATGGGTAACCATTCATCTACATGCAGCTTTATCGGCTGTCTAAGTATTTAACATACTTCCTTGAATTATTGGAAGGAATCAACCAGCTTTAAGAATTACAGTAGTGATCCTCAAAGTTGTGGACTAATCTGTTGAATGTAAATTGCTGCAATGCTCATTTTAATGGAACAGAGTACAGAGATGGTAAAATCATTGCATACTAGTATTTATTTTTCTATTAAAAGGAGCAAAGGAAAAGGTAACTCCAAAAGATTAAGTTGTTACTGAGAAGAATACCATAGTTTACCCCTAGGAATCGATTATCATTATGGCTAATGGTTATAATTCGCATTCCAGGCAGGGATTTTATATCTTAACAGGAGCACAGAGTGGGGATTCAGGCAGGAAAGTCCATGGTCCCGAAGAATTTCCATTCCTTAAAATAAAATAAAATAAAATTTGATAAGTGTACTACATCTCAACCACACACTCCAATGTAGCCCACCTTCCTGTTTCATCAATTTCCACACAGTGCATGAAGTCTACAGAGAGCATACAGTTTTAAAGTTTGCTTTTAGCAATTTATAATTTGGAGCACACTAGAAACTCAAACTACAACATTTACTTGCAATATGTCAACATCAAGTGATTTATAGAGGGTAGAGTGCAGAGACAACCAATATCTGCAGTAATTCACCATGGAACTTCTACATTGTCTTCAAAGTAAGAAATTAATACACATAATTTTCAGATCCACTAAAAGTTTATAATGTTTACCATTGGGTATATGCGAAGAATACATAGTTTCTCAGTTGTTCAATTAAGTTTGTTTTGCAACGTACATTGTCCATTGGTTTCCAAATAAATAATTTTAGTTATACTTAACAATAGCAGTACCCTAAAGACATCAGAAGTCCATCCAAAGTTCAGAGTATTCAATCTGACATTTTTACATTATGTTTATCACTAATGTAGGAGAAACAACTATAAATTTATGTTTATAGTATCTTAGTATAGAAGCAAAAAAGAATATTCTAAGGTTCAGAAGTTCAAAGGTTCATTTAATATCAAGGTATGTACCGTATGCAGTATACAACTCAGATTTGTCTTCTCCAGATAGCCATGAAACAAAGAAAACCATGGAAGTCATTCCAAAAGTAACAGCAAACCCAAACCCAGCACAAAAAAAAGAATGTCACCCCAATCATCAAATCCCCAAAACCCCAAACCTCCCTCTCCTGCAAAATTCTTGGGGTTTGTTGACAGAAAAACCAGAAGATCTAACAACGAGAAAGGACTAGATCCTTTTTCAATAGGCCGATCCCATGTCTTTTCTATTTTTCCACCTGATTGCAATATCTCTAATTCACTGTGTCCAAATATCAGTATCAACCTTGAATATACAAATGACTGAGCATTATAGAGGTTTAAAACATTATGAGAGGCATAGATAGAGTAGACAGACAGTATTTTTTTCCCCGGGGTTGAAATGTCTAAAAGCAAAAAGGCATGTATTTAAGGTGAGACTGGGTAATTTCAAAGGAAATATAAGGTTCAGATGTTTTTGCACAGGAGTTGTGAGTGCCTAGAATACACTGCCTGGGGTGGTAGTAGAGGCAGATGCATTAACGACTCTTCAGAGATGTTTAGATAGGCACAGGAATGTGAGGAAAATGGAAGGACATAGACTATGTGTAGACAGAAGGGATTAGTTTAGTTGGCCATTTGATTACTAATTTAATTGTTTTGGCACAACATTGTGGGCCAAAGGACCTGTTCCTGTGCTGTGTTGTTCTATGTTCTATGTTCTATTCACATTCCCCTGAGGTATGGAATTCCAATGATTTATAAGCTCCTTGGTAAAGAAGTTTCTTCTTCTGAAATTAGGCTGCAAGTTTTAGACACCGAGTGGAAGAGAGCCACTTGAGTGTTCACACCTGTGGTGGCTCTTTGAAAGAACTGCCACACGTTTTTATTTTTTAGTATGCATTCAATTCATGTCTGGACAGTTGCTCATTGCAATTTTGTTTTCAGCCTGCCATCATTTCTTTTGCTACTAACTTATAGAGTGTAAAGGAAAATTGCTGGACTTATTCTAGTATGTAAAGTTTATAAATTACTTTAAGTACCTAATACTGCTCATTGAACACATTCACAAGAATTTAGTATAAATTTAGTTTGATATCCATGGACTTTTCTTTACTGGAGGATGCTGAAAGACTGTTTAATTATAGTTATATTTTGCAAATAATTTGGAAGCACAAATACAGAAAGATTGTTCCTTCATGTTAGGGAGTCAGTGACAACCAGCTACTAATTTTAAATTATTACCAACTAACTGAGAAGGGATTCCAGCTTCAATTTCTTTATATAGTATTGTTGGAAGTTGACATGTTTTGCCAAAACAAATGAGCACTGCCTCAGAGTAGAAGGACGTCCCTTTAGAATGGAGATGAGGAGGAATTTCTTCAGCCAGAGTATGGTGACTCTGCGGAATTCATTACCACAGATGGCTGTGGAGGCCAAGTCATTGGGCATATTTAAAGCAGAGGGTGATTGGTTCTTGATTAGTAAGGGCATCAAAGGTTATAGGCAGAAAGCAGGAGAATGGGGTTGAGAGGGATAATTAATCAGCCTTGATGGAATAGTGGAGCAGATTTGAGGCAGAGACTTCTAAAAGAAAAGTAATATTAAATGGAGATGTAAACAAGTCCATGAAAAGAGGTTAAGATGGTAGAACTAATAGTGAATTACACTGGCAATCAGATGGCCCAGACTTGAAAGGATCATTGAACGATATAACCATTTAGATCAGCAAGTCATTGTCTACTTCTCTGCAGTACCTGCGTAACTCACTTAAGGAAATAGGTTTTTTTTAAAATTTATTCACATTTGTGGGCATTACTGACAAAACTGGCATTTATTCACCCTAAATGCACAAAGTCAAAGCCATTTTATTGCATATGTACAATATCATGACCGCACAGGTGCAATGACAAAATTACTCGCAGCAGCATCACAGGCACGTATCATTAGATAATCAGCATTCACAAGAAAAACATAAAATATACAGAATGTTTACAAGAAACTACATAATTAGAACAAAAAGAAATAAAATCCACTGTAAACATAAGAGATTCTAGAAATTCAGGGTAACATAAACAGTCCTGATGAAGGGTCTGGGCCCAAAATATCAACTCTGTATTCCTTTCCATAGATGCTGCTTGACATTCAGAAGGAAAAGATGAATTATGAAAGGAAGCTGGCAACTAATGTCAAAGAAGATACTAAAAGCTTTTTTAAGTATATAAAGGGTAAAAGAGAGTTGAGGGTAGATATAGGACCAATACAAAATGACACTGGAGATATTGTAATGAGAGATGCAGAGATGGCAGAGGAACTGATTGCATATTTTGTATCAGTCTTCACAGTGGAAGATGTCTGCAGTATACTGGACCTTCAAGAGTGTCAGGGAAGTGAAGTTTGTGCAGTGAAAATTACAAGTGAGAAGATGCTAAGGAAGCTTAATGGTCTGAGGGTGGATAAAACTCTTGGAGTTTTATCTTATGGTCTTATGGACATGCTGAGCTTCTCCAGCATTTTGTGCGTGTTACTCAAAACCCAATATAGTACAAAGTGGTCATAGTGTTGCTATACAAAGGTTGAGATAAGGATTGTGCAGTTGGTTCAAGAACCAACTGTTAAAGGGAAGTAGCTGTTCTTGAGTTGGGTGGTGTGGGACTTCAGTTTTCTGTGCTGACTGAACAAAAATTGCTGCGAGAACGTGAACTGGATGGTGGGGACCTTTGGTGACAGTCGTTGCTTTTTAGAGGCAACAACTCATGTAGATACGGTCGATGGTGGGGAGGAGTGTGCGCGTTATATATTGGGCTGAATCTATTACCTTTGATGCAACCAATCAGGATACTTACAACAGTTCCTTTGTAGTAGTTTAATAGGTATTCAGTGACATGCCAAATCTCCTTAACCTTCTTCGACAGGTTGGTCATGGCACAAATCAATTCCTGCCTCAGAGATGATCTGAGTTCATTTTGGTTGTCTACTGTCACAAAAGGACAACATCAGAAGCAGTTTCTCTGGCTTTTTTCCTGCTCTGGGCCATCTGAATAACAGGAACACATATGCCAGCTACTGTTCCTCAACTACAGTTCAGCATTCAACACAATCATCCCATTTAACATTATCGAGCTGCAAGACCAGAGCCTCTGAACACCTCTCTGCAACTTCCTCACTGGCAGATCTCAATCAGAGAAGATTGGAAACTTCTACATATGAACTGTTGAACGTATCCTGACCAGTTGCATTATGGTCTGGAATGACAATTCAGAAACACTGGCATGCTTTCCTCGTGATTGCATCTATATGAAGGGCCGTTCATAGAACATAGAACATAGAATAGTACAGCACAGTACAGTACAGGCCCTTCGGCTCACAATGTTGTGCCAACCCTTAAACCCAGCCTCCCCTATACCCCCCCCACTTTAATTTCCTCCATATACCTCACTTGTAGTCTCTTAAATTTCGCTTGTGTATTTGCCTCCACCACTGACTCAGGCACTGCATTCCACTCTCTGAGTGAAAAACCTTCCTCTAATATCCCCCTTGAACATCCCACCCTTTACCTTAAAGCCATGTCCTCTTGTACTGAGCGGTGGTGCCCTGGGGAAGAGGCACTGGCTGTCCACTCTATCTATTCCTCTTAATATCTTGTATACCTCAATCATGTCTCCTCTCATCCTCCTTCTCTCCAAAGAGTAAAGCCCTAGCTCCCTTAATCTCTGATCATAATACATACTCTAAACCAGGCAGCATCTTGATAAATCTCCTCTGTACCCTTTCCAATGTTTCCACATCCTTCCTATAGTGAGGTGACGAGAACTGGACACAGTACTCCAAGTGTGGCCTAACCAGAGTTTTATAGAGCTGCATCATTACCTCGTGACTCTTAAACTCTATCCCTCGACTTATGAAAGCTAACACCCCATAAGCTTTCTCAACTACCCTATCTATGAGGCAACTTTCAGGGATCTGTGGACATGTACCCCTAGATCCCTCTGCTCCTCCACACTACCAAGTATCCTGCCATTTACTTTGTACTCTGCCTTGGAGTTTTCCAAAGTGTACCACCTCACAGTTCTCTGGGTTGAACTCCATCTGCCATTTCTCAGCCCGCTTCTGCATCCTATCAATGTCTGTCTGCAATCTCTGACAATCCTCTACACTATCCACAACACCACCAACCTTTGTGTTGTCTGCAAACTTGCCAACCCACCCTTCTTCCCCCACATCCAGGTCGTTAATAAAAATCATGAAAAGTAGAGATCCTTATGGGACACCACTAGTCACAACCCTCCAATTTGAATGTACTCCCTCCACCACGACCCTCTGCTTTCTGCAGGCAAGCCAATTCTGAATCCAGCTGGACAAACTTCCCTGGATCCCATGCTTTCAGACTTTCTGAATAAGCTTACCGTGTAGAACCTTGTCAACTGCCTTACTAAAATCCATGTAGATCACATCCATAGCACTATCCTCATCTATATACCGGGTCACCTCCTCAAAGAACTCTATCAGGCTTGTTAGACATGATCTGCCCTTCACAATGCCATGCTGACTGTCCCTGATCAGACCATGATTCTCTAAATGCCCATAGATCCTATCTCTAAGAATATTTTCCAACAGCTTTCCCACCACAGACATAAGGCTCACTGGTTTATAATTACCCAGACTATCCCTACTACCTTTTCTGAACAAGGGGACAACATTCACCTCCCTCCAATCCTCCGGTACCATTCCCGTAGACAACGAGGACATAAAGATCCTAACCAGAGGCTCAGAAATCTCTTCCCTCACCTCGTAGAGCAGCCTGGCGAATATTCCATCAAGCCCAGGGTATGTTCAGTATGTTAACACCCAGGAATTTAATGCTGCTCACCCTCTCCAACACACTGATCCACCTGTGTAGATTGGTGCACGTTTCCCCTCCGGCCCCTTCCTAAAGTCAACAATCAACTCTTTAGTTTTGCTGATGTTGAGTGAGAGATTGTCGTTGCAGCACCACTCAACCAGGCTTCCAATCAACTTTTCTAAACTGATTTATTATCCCCTATAACTCATCCAACAACGTCAGTGAATTTGAAGATCTGCTGAGCCACACATTCATGAGGGTACAGGAATCAAGCTGGAGGGATAAAAATACAGTGTTGATGATCAGCGAAGAGGAGATGTTGTTACCAATCTTCACTGATTGAGATCTGCCAATGAGGAAGTCAAGGATGCAGTTGCAGAGGGAGGTACAAAGGCCTTGGTCTTGAAGCTTGATAATGTTTAAATGAGATGATTCTGCTGAATGCCAGCTGTCGTTGAGGAACAGCAGCCCAACATATGTGTTCCTGTCACCCAAATGGCCCAGGGCAAAATGAAGACCCAGAGAAACTGTCTCAAATATCGTCCTGTTGTGGCAGTTGGCAAGGTGAAGTGAATTCAGGTCATCTCTGAGGCAGGAGTTGATTCATGCCATAATCGACCTCTTAAAGCACTTCAGTACAGTTAATAATCATTTAGGCAGGTTACCACACTCTTCTAGGGCACCAGTACAATCGATGTCTTTTTGAAGCAGGTGGAAAGCTGAGACCACAGGAGCGAGAGGTGAATAAGTCCATTAATACTCCAGCCAGGTGGGACCAAACATCATCTACGGTATGTCATTGCACATGTTCTTCCTTTTGGTTTTGCAACACAAGTACTTGCTACCGCATTTAAAGCATTAAGTTTAGACACTATATCATTAATAGTACACATTGGGAAAGAGTGCCTGCTGCATGAAGCAATGGAATACATGTACTCTAATCAGGGAATAATGAAAGAAATGCACAATGGCATACAAGTTTTGCATGTCATTATGCACGGCTGCAGGACCTAGTTAGCAGAGCTGAGTTAATTTTTAATCATCTTTGTCTCTCCGGAGAAAAATTGGGAAACATCCTTCTTATCTCTGGGATGTGGCTTCTTGGAACTTCCTGTTAGGTTCTAAAGGCTAATTTGCTGGTCCTTTCTTGTGGGCCAAAGCCTGATGTATCCCCTAATCTTAAATGCTGTGCTGGTGAAATATCCAAACGATCAGTTCTCCCAAGGTTTGGCTGCCTTATCTGTGAAATGAACAAATACTCATAATGCTAATCTGTAACTACTTATAATATATCAAATATGATTAACATTATGGTGATTTGTTTTTCTTTCATTTTGGTTGCTCTGGTGCTTTCTCAATAGCAAAGAAATAACTTTGGAAAAATAAAATGTGAATTCATGCTTTTTATGGACAATTATAAAATCTACAGAAATAGCACATATTACATCAATATATATGCCACTTATGCAGAAACAAAAGCAAATACCCTTTTATGTGTGTGCTACCTATTAAAAAATAATCAAATTAATATATTTCCCTAAGTGCTTAGATCTCCCTGCATGTCAATTGCCAAATCTGATATCATAAGTGGTTTGGAGGTTCACAAGTATGCTACTCCACAGCAACAAGTGTTATTTTCTGAGAATCCACATGCAAGTATGCTGTACATAGATCAAATCCCGCAAGTGGTGGAATTATTAAATAAAAACAGATAATACTGGGAACACCCAAGAGAACAGACAGGACCTGTGGAAAGATGTGAGGAAAAAGAAGCAGGTGTATTTATTATACAAAGGAGAAGGTGCTCAAGAAACTGAAAGACCTAAGGGTACATAAGTCAGTCAGACCAGATGAACTCACCTGAGGTTCTGAAAGACATAGCGATAGAAATTGTGGAAGCATCAGTAATGATCTTTCAGAAATCATTGGACTCTGGCATGGTGCCAGAGCACTGGATATTTGCAAATGTTACTCCACTCCTTAAGAAAGGAGGAAGGCAGCAGAAAAGAAATTATAGGCCAGTTAACCTGACCTCAATGGTTGGGAAGATGTTGCAGTCAATTGTTAAGGAAGAGATTATGGAGTACTTGATTTCACAGGCCAGGATAGGACAAAGTCAGCATGGTTTCCTTAAGGGCAAATCTTGCCTGATGAAACTGTTGGAATTCTTTGAGAATATAAGTAGGATTGATAAAGGGGATGCAGTGGATGTTGTATATTTGGACTTTCAGAAAGCCTTTGACAAGGTGCCACACATGAGGCTGCTTACCAAGTTAAGAGCCAATAGTAGTACAAGAAATTTACTGGCATGGTTAGACCATTGGCCGATAGGTAGGAGACAGTGAGTGGGAATAAACTAATCCTTTTCTGGATGGCTGTCAGTGACTAGTGGTGTTCCACAGGGGTTGGTGTTGGGACCGCTTCTTTTTATGCTGTATATCAATGACTTAGATGATGGGATAGATGGTTTTGTTGCCAAGTTTGCAGATGATAGGAAGATTGGTGGAGGGACAGGCAGTACTGAGGAAACAGGTAGGCTGCGGAAGGGCTTATACAAATTGAGAGAATGGACAAGAAAGTGGCAAATGAAATACAATGTTGGAAAATTCATGATCATACACTTTGGTAGTAGAAATAAATGTGCAGACTATTTTCTAAATGGGGAAAAAATCCAAAAGTCTGCGATGCAAGGGGACTTTGGAGTCCTTGTGCAGAACAGTCTAAAGGTTAACTTGCAGGTAGAGTCAGTGGTGAGGAATGCAAATGCAATGTTGGCATTAATTGCAAGAGGTCTGGAAAACAAGAGCAGGGATGTGATGGTGAGGCTTTATAAGGGATTGGTGAGGCCACAGCTTGAGTATTGTGAATAGTTTTGGGCTCCTCATCCAAGAAAAGATGTGCTGGCATTGGAGAGGGTTCAGAGGAGGTTTACAAGAAAGGTTCCAGGAATGAAAGGGTTATCATTCGAGGAACGTTTGATGGCTCTGTGTCTTACTCACTGGAATTTAGAAGAATAAGAGGGATCTCACTGAAACATTTTGATGTTGAAAGGCCTAGATAGAGTAGATGTGGAAAGGATACTTCCCATGGTGGGAGAGTCTAGGACATGAGGGCACAGCCTCAGGATAAAGGGGAGCCCTTTCAAAATAGGGATGCAGAGAAATTTCTTTAGCCAGAGGTGAATTTGTGGAATTTTTTACCACAGCCAGCTGTGGAGGCCAGGTCATTGGGTGTATTTAAGGCAGGTTCTTGACTGGACACAGTATCAAAGCTTACAGGGAGAGGAGAAAAGGATCAGCCATGGTTGAATGGTGGAGCAGACTCAATGTGCCAAATGGCCTAATTCTGCTCCAATGTCTTATCTTATGGTCTGTGATTGTTGCCCTCTTTCACATTGTCCATTTCAGATTGCTGGCTGATATTTAGTCTAAGCCATGATTTATCTAATGGGGGTTTTTCTTTCCAGTTACAATAGCTCCATTGTTTATTGGGAAATAGAGTTTAGAGTCATGGAGCACCACATCACAGGAACAAGCCCTTAGGCCCATAACAGTCCATACCAAACTGTTATTCTGTCTAGTTCCATTGATTAGTGTGAAGTTACCATAACTAGAGAGAAGGTTCCTGGAAAACCGAAAGGTCTGCAGGTAGATAAGTCACCTGGACCAGATGGTATGCACCCCAGAGTCCTGAGGGAGGTGGCTGAAGAGGTTGTGGTGGCATTAGTAGTGAACTTTCAAGAATCACGAGGTTCTGGAATGGTGCAAGAAGACTGGAAATTTGCAAATGTCACTCCACACTTCAAGAAGGGAGAGAGGCAGAAGAAAACAAACTATAGGCCAGTTAGTCTGACCTCAGTGGTTGGGAAGATGTTAGAGTTAATTATGAAGGATGAAGTCTCAGGGTTCTCAGAGGCACTTGCCTGTTGGAATTCTTTGAAGAAATATTAAGCAGGATAGACAAAGGAGAAATTGTTGATGTTGTGTACTTGGATTTTCAGAAGGCCTTTGACAAGGTGTCACAAATGAGGCTACTTAACAATCTATGAGCCCATGGTATTACAGGAAAGATTCTAGCATGCATAAAACAGTGGCTGATTAGCAGGAAGCAAGGATTGGGAATAAAGGAAGTCTTTTCTGCTGTCTGTTGGTGACTAGTGGTGTTCCACAGAGGTCTATGTTGGGACCGATTCTTTATGATATATGTCAATGATTTGGATGATGGAATTGATGGCTTTGTTGCAAAGTTTGCAGACGATATGAAGATAGGCAAAGGGGGATGTAGTTCTGGGGAAGTTGAGGGGCTACAAAAGGACTTAGACAGATTAGGAGAATGGGCAAAGAAATGGCAGATGAATTACAGTTGTGGGAAGTATATGGTCATGCACTTCGGCAGAAGAAGTTAAATGGAGAGAAAATACAGAAAACAGAGGTTTAAAGGGACTTGTGAGTCCTTGTGCAGGATTCCCTAAAGGTTAATCTGCAATCTGAGTCTGTGGTGATGAAGGCAAATGCAGTGAACACATTCATTTCAAAAGGACTAGAATGTAAAAGCAAGGATGTAATGTTGAGACTTTATAAGGCAATGGTGAGGCCTCACTTAGAGTATTGTGAGCAGTTTTGGACCCATTATCTAAGAAAGGATGTGCTAGTATTGGAGAGAGTTCAAAGGAGGTTCACAATAATGATTCCAGGATTGAATCAGTTGTCATATGAAGAGCATTTGATGAATCTGGGCCTGTATTCACTGGATTTCAGAAGAATAGGGGGTGACTTTGTTGAAACCTATTGAATGGTGAAAGGCCCTGATATAGTAGATGTGGAGAGGATGTGCCCTACAGGTGGCAGAGTCTGAGACCAAAGGCTCAGAATGGAGGGGCATTCTTTTAGAATGGAGATGAGGAGAAATTTTTTTAGCCAGTGAGTGGTGAATCTGTGGAGTTCTTTGCCACAGTCAGCTGTGGAGGTTAAGTCTTATGTATAATTAAGTAAGAAATTGATAGATTTTTGATTGGTCAGGGCATGAAGGGATACAGGCAGAAGGCAAGAGATTGGGACTGAGAGGAAAATTGGATCAGCCATGATGAAATGGCAGAGCAGACTCGATGGGCCAAATGGCCTAATTCTGCTCCTATATCTTGTGGTCTTAATTACGTATATCCTAACATCAACTAATTTTGACAAAATATCTCATTCATATATATTATAATCTGAATGTTTTGCAAAGTCCTATGCAATACAATTCACTCCTTCTTCCATTTCTTGGTGTAAATAGCATTTTGCACCTAGGGGCCAAACACATAGCAAAGAAGAGTAAAGAAAATATATTCAGAAAGAAATGAGAAATCCCAGTTATGATCAGAGGGCAAGGCATGTTCATCAAATATTTTGATGTCAGGAAAGCATTAATCTTGATTAATTTATTTAAGAAATATTGATCCTGTGAATGAATAATGTTTTCATTGTTTAGCAATTACACTACTCTATTCAAACTTTTAAATCCAACTTCAAATGTATTTATTGCCTATACTTATATACTTCCTGCGCCTACTGACTACCATTCACTAACTAGCTCCAGGTTGTGGATCTGCTTCTTACACTCGGAGTATCCCTGAGCAATTCCAGCAGTCACCGAGCAAGACACACAAAATGCTGGAGAAACTCAACAGCTCAGGCAGCATCTCTGGACAGTCGACGTTTCAGGCTGAGACCCTCCATCAGGACTGAAAAGGAAGGGAGGAAAATGTCAGAATAAAAAGGCTGGGAGAGGTGAAGGAGGACAGGCAAGAAAGTGATAGGCAAAGGAGGTAACATAAGGAGAGAAGAATGGACCATGGGAGAAAGGGAAGGAGGAGGAGAACCAGGGTGAGGTGATAGGCAGGTAAAGAGAAGATGTACAGAGACCAGATTGGGGAATAGAAGAAGTGAGAAGGAGGAAGGCAAAAAATTATCAGAAGGAAAACTTGATGCTCATGCCATCAGTTTTGATAATACCCGGATGGATTATGAGGTGTTGCTCCTCCACCCTGAAAGTGACTTTATTGTGGCAAAAGAGGAGACCATGGACCGACATGACGCAACATGAATGGGAAAAGGAATTAAAATATGTTGGCTACCGGGAAATTCCAACATCATTGGCTACAATCAGAAGAAGTAGAAAGGGAAGAGGTATGTAGCATTTAGAGAAAGTTAGGAAAGATTCTGGGAAGTGCAAAATAGAATATATGATATACTTAGCAGTTGATCCCTTGTAAAACCTTTACTCTGATGGGTACTACCATGGGATGTTGTCCTAGAACCAAGCTTCCACAAGGTCAAGCACATATTAATGATTTAGATTTAAATATCTGGGGAAATTTGAAAATCATACAAACATTGTTATTGTCATATGGAGGTGGCTAGGAATAGACCCAAGTGCAAGACACAGACACTGAAGGACTAGGGACAGGACTAGGATACAGGCTGAGGGCAAGGACATGGACACAAAAACCAGGAACCCAGAACAGGACTGGACAAGAGAGCTAGGAGCCCAAGCTTGGACTCCGAGCCAGAGACTGGACAAGGACCCAGTACTGCGGTACTCCTGGGCAGGGTGCGGATCACCACCTGACAGAGGCATGGGACAGGAAGGGACAGAACCAACCACAGGTAACGGCAAGACGGCCTGGCTTACCCGACAGAGGCAAGGGACAAGAAGGGACAGAACCAACCGCAGGTAACGGCAAGACGGCCTGGCTTAACTGGGCGGAGGCAAGGGACAGGAAGGGAGCTAGGTACAGGATGGCTCCAGGACAAGACTGCAGGCAAGACGAGGCGAGAGTTACCAGCAAAACAAGGCAAGGCTTCAGGCAATGCAAGGCAAGTCAAGAACTTCAGGTGAGGCGAGAGTTACTGGCAAGACAGGGCAAGGCTTCTTGCAAAGCAAGGCAAGACGAGAACTTCAAGTGAGGCAAGAGTTACCGGCAAGACAAGGCAAGGCTTCTGGCAAGGCAAGGCTTCTGGCAAAGCAAGGCGAGACGAGAACTTCAGGTGAGGCGAGAGTTACCAGCAAAACAAGGCAGGGCTTCAGGCGAGGAAACAGGAGGCAGAGGAAGGCATACAAGGAGTAGGACAAGAACAATCCAGCCGCCATGCCCTGGTCTCTGAAGGTATTTATGCAGCCAGCCCTAATGAGCATCAGCTGACTCAATTAGAGCTCAACAAGAACAGAAACAGGGTAGACAGGAAAACCTGGAGCAAGGGTCGATGGACCGGACCGTGAACCTGAATACGGACTTCACGGACCGGACCATGACAGTTGTGTGGTTGACAACAATGTGCAAAGGTTTGCAGAAAGATGTGGATGGTCTGGTCAGCTGGGCAGAAAACCGGCAAATGAAATCTAATGCAGGGAAGTGTAACGTATTTGCGGAAATGCAACAAACCAAGGTAATTTTCAATAGATGGGAGGGTACTAAAGGCTATGGATGAATAGACGAATAGTGAACTATATCTCTGTAGTTCCTGAAAGATGGGTGGACAATTGAATGCTGAGTGATAAACCCCTAATCTACATATGAAAAGCATCTGCTCCAAATACCCATATAGAGAACTATAAACTGCAGAACTGATTTGATTTAGCAACGCAAACGTGAGGAAATCTGCAGATGCTGGAAATTCAAGCAACACACACAAAATGTTGACAAAGGGTCTCAACCCAAAACGTTGACTGTGCTTCTTCCTATGGATGCTGTCTGGCCTGCTGCGTTCCACCAGCATTTTGTGTGTGTTGCCTGATTTGATTTAGTTCAGCTTACATTAGTGCCTTTCCACTTCTGGACATTGAGGGGCTGAGTCTGATGGGGAAGCCCCTCAAACAACGAAAGTCTGCATCACACTGGGGGGCCACATCCTTGGCAATGGTGACATGTTCAAGAATGTGATGTCTTAACATTACTAAGAATAGAATCAGCAACATTCAATTTACAAGACCAAAGAACGCTAAGAATGTAAAGAGCTTTGAACTGTGCTTTTCTTTCATTCATATATTTTTATTATTGTGAATAAAATTTATTTTTGGAATGTTAAATAATGTTTTTTTACTATTTGATCAAATGTTTCACTGTCTATTTCTTCCTGATATTCTAACAGTCTGAGCAGCTGAGCCTGACTCACTATCTGGGCCTACTCCAAATGTTGACACACTCCATATGTGTGCCTAGTATTGTACCCTTCTATACACAATCAAAAGAGTTTTAATTACTGGGTCAGGTTGATCTAGAGCAGAAATAATACAACTCTGAAATTGCGGATTGCTTACAGATAATTGCCTTGGCTATGGAAGTTTTGTTATCCTGGAGATCGTTGCTTAGTTTTATAGCAGATCACTTAGACACTGAAAAAAATGTCATTTATGATCAGTCTTTAGAAGCCTTTTCATTGTTTGCAGATAAATCTCAGCATTTCCTCTCTCCACAGACATGCTTCCATTTTACTACAGTTCAGCGGAGTAGTTCAATGTTTTTTCCCAGCATTTATGAAGCTAACAGAAGCCATTCAGCCCATTGTTTCAATGCTGGACAAAAACTAACCACCCAACCTCATCCTACATACCAGCACCGGGTTTCACTGCCCTGTTTTCATTTGGGTGAAGGAAAAGTCCTTTTTAATTATTTTTTTCATTCTTAATGTCTGACTTCACATATATGAATACATTATCTCAGAGAAATGCATTCATTGTCAATCTTCAATAATCTCGACCAACTGCAACTTAGTGCACCAGTCTCCAAACAGCATCCTGTACTTACTGACAAAAGCAAAATTATGAATACTCACCATCTTCTTCACTAGCTTTACAAACAGCAACAGATATTACAATATCCACTCATTACACACATTAGGAGAGAACTTAATCTGATCAAGCATTCTAGTTACCCCCACTTACACCGCTCTGTTTTTTAAATCAGTCAGTGCACTGCAAATACTTTAAACTATTTTTATAATGTTGCTTATATTGTAAGTGCAAGATGGTATTTATGAATTTATGCACATTTTGTTCCATATCTCTACTTCTAACTTTATTTTATATAACTCTTTATTCTGTATAATTGTTGAACTTCGTTGTTTTTTTATTGTATCCTGTGCCAACACACCACAGTAATTTCCTAATACATGTAAATGTATATGGTGAATAAAGATGACCCTTTTCCTTATTATGCTGAGATCAACCAAGCTTATCCAACAGGAAACTGATCGTATCAGTACAACAGTGGTCTCGTAACCTACTCAATATTACTTGGATAACAATATTAAAGATAGATCCAGATGCAACAGAGATCAAAATGGCACTGCAGCCGGGTGACTCATTGCAAGCTCTTTGCAGGTCAACTCGTTAATTCTATTATAATCATTCTACTCTTATAAAATCTAAATTCCATAACTGCTTGCTTGCACATTATTGTCTGTCTTTTCTGTGAGTGTTTACTTGCACATTACTGTCTGCCTTCACTGCACTTTCTCTGTAGCTGTAACACATTATCCTGCATTCATTAATTGCTTTTCCCCTGTACTACCTCAAGGCACTGATTTGATGAAATGAATTGATCTGTATGTAGGCATGCAACACAACGTTTTCCACTGTACCTCAGTACAAGTGGCAATAATAAATCAATTTACCAATTTACTAATAAAGGATGTAAATACAGAAACAAACTCTCCCAAACAGAAAGATATGCTAATAGCAAAATCTTCTCATTGCTACTATCAGTGTGTTTAGGAGCCTGAAGATGGACACTCAATGTTTTAAGAAACAGCTTCTTCACCTCCACCATTAGATATTTGAATAGTGAATGAACCCATGGACACTACCTCATTATACCTCTTTTGCATTATTTTATCTATTTTATTTCTTATTGTGGCTAATAACAAGTTTTTAATATCTTGCACAGCACTGCTGCCATAAAACAGCAAATTTCATGACATATGTCAGTGGTAATAAACCTGATTCTGCTCTGTTACAGCGATGGCAGGCTAAGTGTTTTGGTACAGACTAGATGGGCCAAACAGCCTGTATCTGTGCTGTACTTTTCTATGACTGTATGACTCTAAATTGGCTAGGACATGAGGGGTAATTGCCCTGCTCTTTTATTTGAAATTTTTCACCTGAAAGAACAGTCAAGTCCCTAGTTAAACATCTCATATAAAGGACGGCTCTCCCATCAGTGCAGCAGTTCCTCAATACTGCATACATTTCAGGATATTTTATAATCCAATTTCTAAAGTAGGACTTGAACCCACAATCTTGATTGGATCTCGATACAATCTTGTTGGAGGCCAAGTCCGTGCATATACTTAAGGCAGAACCTGATTGTTTCCTGATCGGCCAGGGCATCAAAGGATATGGCGAGAAAGCAGGTGCATGGGGTTGGGTGGGATCCGGGATCAGCCATGATGGAATTGCGGAGCAGACCGGATGGGCTGAATGGCCTAATTCTGCTCCTATGTCTTATGTTCTTATAGTCTGATCTACTGACACAATGGCAAAAGTGTTACTCTTCAAAACAAGGCTTACCTGTCTACTTAACTAAGAAACCATATACATCTATGTTCTATACATAGTTTTAGACATTCTATACAACTTCAATCTATACATTTATGAACACAGCAGATTACTTTTCCTGCAGCAAAGTGATACATATTTCTTCTGTAGATGGCCTATACCATATTATGCCATCTTCATGGGATGTGACCATGTTCTACTTCACAGCATTAGCAATTTGTCCCTTGAAAAGGCTGATATTGGCAATGGGAATGGTCAGTAGAGGAAAGAGTGAGCAAGTTTTTGGGGTCTCAATATCTCTGAGGATCTATCCTGGGCCAACAAAGAAGGCACAACAGCAGCTATATTTCATTAGGAGTTTGATGAGATTTGGTATGTTACCAAAGACACTCACAGATTTCTACAGATGTACTGTGGAGAGCATTCCAGCTGGCTGTATCACTATCTGGTATGGGCAGTGGGGGGCTACTGCACAGAATCTAAAGACGCTGCAGAAAGTGGTGAACTCAGTTAGCTGTATTGTGGCCACTAGCCTTCGTAGTATCCAGGATATCTTCAAAGAGTGATGCTTCAAAAAGGCATCCACCATTAAAGACCCCTGTCACCTAGGTCATGCCCTATTCTCAATGCTACCATCAGGAAGGAGGTATGGGAGCCTGAAGGCACACACTCAATAATTCAGGAATGCTTCTTCCCCTCTGCCATCTGATTTCTGACTGGAGTGGACCCAAGAACACTACCTCACTACTTCTTGTTTTGGCTACTTATTTAAGTTAACTAATTAATATTTATATACTTACTGTAAGTTACAGTTTTTTTCTGTTATTATGTATTGCATTGTACTGCTGCTGCAAAGACAACAAATTTCACAATATATGCTGGTAATATTAAACCTGATTCTGATGAGTTTTCAGATTATGTTCCTCCCATTTGTGTGAATGCCCTTGCTTGACAAAATGTAAATCACTTCTACAAAAAAACAATTAGAAAAAGTATTAATATTTTTCACAAGAGAAGTAATGATATTATTCGTTGGAAAATTGACTGTTATCTTCACCAGCATCGCAATAGAAAATGCTGTATGATTGGAAAAAAAAATCAAAACCTCCTGTGGGAAACTAACCCGTCAGACAGCTAATAAATTTAATGTTTTCATAAACTTACTGTTTCTTTAACCTATGCATTAAGGTTAAAGAAATATCACCAGTAAGGCTATTGAGAAGCACCTAAGCTTGTTCATCATTTTTTAACAGGAAAGAAGAAGTCACAGCGTACAAATTATTAGGCAATAACCTAGGCTCATCTATCTCTTTTAATGAAAACACAAGGTGCAGTTATCAAAGATATATTTCCTAGCTATCAAGTAGGTTTAACACAGGCAAGAGTCAAGAACAATTTAGAACCACATTAACATGAAGACCTTGGATACACAATTTAACATGTCACCAGTTGAGGATTAGGTGATTAGATGGTTGAATACAGAAGCAATGACAGAACTAAAACTGCAGGCATAATTTGTAATTATCAAACCCAAATTAGAGGAGCCTGCTCACAAAACTTGAGTTTTATTTTTGGGCTTTGTTTCAAAAGTCAAAAATGTCAAGATGAATAATGGAAAATTCTAGATTTGTTTTGACTTGTTGGATGAGTTGGCTGAATAGTTTTTTGTTTAGATGATACATATCAATGATGTCAATGGAACTGGAAAAGTTTCCAAGCATGACAACTTAAGTTACATCTTCAAATTAACAGCCGCCTCCTTCTGTCATATTATTTTAAATTCCAGACATGGTCACTGCTCAGCTAAGTATTTGTGCCAAGGCTCAGTTGATATCAGCTGTAATCCATAATTAAGGAAGGTTTCTTAATAACTTCAGAAAGAGATGAATCATAACTAACAAAGTGCTGACATTAAAGAAACAATTAAACAATTGTGATGAAAGAACTTGAAGTGGCTGCTTTATGAAAATGTCACAAGCTGGATCACTTGGATTATTTAATTATTCTGTGAAAATTAGATACAGCAGAGTGGGTAAACAGTTTCTCACATAGTAAAGTCTCTCATCTTTATGACAGAATAATGAATGCACCAGTGCAGAGGCAGAGAAGATAGATTGCAGAGACCTTCCATTTGGTTTGTGTTTGCGTTGCTGCTAGATGGTTGAGAAACTTCCAAACATGTCTGAGTGAACATTAAGCCATGCTCCTTGGATTGGAAACCATGTCTTATGAGGATAGGTTGAGTGAGCTAGAGCTTTTCTCTTTGGAGTGAAGGCAGATGTGAGAAGATTTGATAGAGGTGTACAAGATGATAAGAGTCACAGATCAAGTAAATCACCAGAGACTTTTTCCCTGGGAGCAAATGGCTAATACCAATGGGACAATATTTGAAGGTGATTGGAGGAAAGTATAAGAAAGATTCAGAGATTATTATTTTTTCACATGGTAGGGGCATGGAATGCAGTGCTAGGGGTGGTGGTAAAGGCAGATATAATAGGGAAATTTAAGAAACTCTTGAATAGGCACATGGATGATAGAAAAATGGAGGGCTATGTGGGAGAGAAGGGTTAGATTGATCATAGGGTAGGTTAAAAGGTCGGCACAGTATCATGGGCCGAAGTGTCTATACTGTGTGGTAATGTTCTGTGTTTAATACACAATGTTCCATTACGCCCTCCTGGAAAAGTTAGCTTTGAAAGTCAAGACAAAGAACAATTAAGGATTGCAAGAACCTCCACCATAACATCTCGTACTCTGCAGAAGGATAGGGTGCATAGATTTGGAACTGGTTACATATACCGAACTGATTTTCAAATATGTACATTCAAAAATGTGCATTGCTTCGTAACTCTTTCCCTACCATAGGTCAATACCTGCAGAGGATTGCTTTCCCTCAAATTTGATGAGAATTTTCAGCTGATCAGCTACTGGAGAAGATCCATGCTAATTCAAGCATTACATTCACCGTCACAATACAAATTGCTTATCAAACTAGCACAACACTGTAAAAGTCTTCTGGCTTGGGCAAGGTCCATGAATGGCTATACTCCACTTAGCTTCAGTCCATGTTCCATCTCTTCAAAATCAGATTTTGAATATCTCTATGAAATCAGATCTGGCAGCCATGGAAGGATAGAATTCGCTGCCAAAGATTGTGGCACTGCACCAGAATTTGCCTGATCCTGTTCTGGATGCCCATCAACCTGTTAGCCAACAATGAATCTTAGCAGAAAAGATTAACATCATCCATGTCACAAACGAGAGAAAATCTGAAGATGCTGGAAATCCAGGTAACACACACACACACAAAATGCTGGAGGAACTCAGCAGGTCAGGCAGCATTTATGGAAAAAAGTACAGTTGACTATACTTTTTTCCCATGGATGCTGCCTGGCATGCTGAATACCATACATGTACTGACCTCTGCTGCCTGCATCATCACCACTCATACTTGCACAGTACTTCTCTGGATGGACTTGATAGGGCCAATACACAAACAAGAAAATATATACAACATTCAGGAGGAGCTCAGCAGGTCAGACAACATCTATGGAGAGAAATTAACTGTCAATGTTTTGATCCAAGACCCTTCATCAGGAGTATAAGGTCCTGATCCTGATGAAAGGTCTCAGCATGAAGCATCAACTCTTTATTCCTCTTCTTAGATGCTGCCTGAACTGGCGAGCTCATCCAGTATTTTGTGTTTGTTGCTCTGGATGTCCAGCATCTGCAGAATCTCTTGTGTTTAACATAAGTGAAAGAGCCTTGCCTAACTCCAGATTTAATTGGGAAGCTTCCTTAACCAACCCAAATTAAGACTGCAAAATCTATATATAGCAGCTATATCTACTTACTGATTCCCTCCCCAAAATTGGAGACCCCATCCAAAAGGCATGAATGCATTATCCCATCAATGGCCTTCTCCAAGCTATCAAAGTAAATATTCTTTGTTGTGTATTTCATATTTCAGTAGTAGTTCAAAGTTCAAAGTACCTTTATTATCAAAGTATGCATATATTATATACCTTTGTGATTTGTCTCCTTTCAGGCAGCCACAAAACAAAGAAACCCAAAAGAACCCATTTAAAAAAAAGACTGTCAAACACCCAATATGCCAAAAGTAACAAATCATGCAAACAATAAAAGCAAGCGAATTGTGTTGAGAACTGAAGCCCACAACAGACATGAAGCCATAGCCTCAGTTCACTGCAGAGCCGAATAAATGTCATGGAGCAACGAGCTGAACTGGCTTGTCCCTCACCTCCGGCCCCCACATCCTGGCCTTTTCAATCTGGCCCAGCACTTAAATTGTCATCCAAATATCAGTTTGTCTCACTTTGATACAATCGCCTTGATTTGGCCTGTTCCTGACCTTTCCAATTCGGCCCGGTGCTTAAGTTGATCAAACCTCAGGTCTTTCCTCACTCTCAGAGATAGGCCTGCTGCCTCGTCTCTCCTCACCATGGGTCCTCCGCATTGAGTCATCTCCATGTCCAAAGGGAAGTTACAGGCTATTATTTTCAGTGACCATTTACCAGAAAAAATGTTATTAATAAAGTATTTCGTTGGTTGGTTCCTTAGTTTTGTTTTGTTTGTCGTCGATAAGTAGTCGCTGAGCTTCACCAGTGCCATCTTAATCCAGAAGTAGGTTTAATATTTGAGTAACATTTTAAATATTTTGTTTGTTTAAGCATTTTTTGTTTATATAATTACAGGTTATACGTTTAAAGTACCTGACTGGCATATACGTACGTCACCACGCCACCACACCATAAATGCAATGTCCAAACAGAAACCTGCCTGGTCGAACATATATGGTCGAAGCCTGCAGATATCCAAATAAGAACTTAAACTGGAAAAAAAGATAACTCCTGAGGGAATGCCACTCATAGCGATGAAATGCAACAGTCAATATGCCACATTGGGCTTGTATGTGGTAAATACAGGAGGGCCAATCACAGATAAGAAGTTGCCTGATTGGCTGAGACAACTACAACTTGATTGGAGATTCATCCACAATTTGCATGCTACATCCCTAGCAACAGAGTCAGCTGAAAGTGAGTTAAGAAAGGTACTAGATGATGCCACAGCAGTGTTTAAGGATCGCATTGGAAAATTCAAACATATCAAGGGTAAAATAGTCTTAAATGAAAATGCTACATCCAAGTTTTACAAACCTATCCAGTTCCTTATACCATCCATGATAAAGTAGCCAGTGAGCTAGATCATATGGAGGCTGAAGAAATTCTTTCCAAGGATGAGGGGAGCCCATGGGCTACACCAGTCATCCCAGTAGCCAAAAAGAATAGGTCTGTTGGGTCTGTGGTGATTTTAAGGTCACCATCAACCCAGTACTGAAAGTTAACCAATACCCTCTGCCCAGAATAGAGGATATCTTTGCAAACCTTTCTAGCAGAAAACACTTAAGCAAAGTTGACTTAGCTGAGGCTTGTCTACAGATGGAGATGGAAGAAGAGTCCAAAGTGTTTCTCTCAATAAACACTCAGGATGGGCTTTATCACTATAATAGGCTTGTTTTTGGAGTAGCGGCTGCACCTGAACTCTGGCTGAAAGCTATGGACCGGGTACTGCAAGGCTTCCCGGGCACTCAGTGTTACCTAGGTGACATCATTGTTACTGGTAAGGACAAGATACACCTCCAAAATCCTAAGGAAGTGTTAAAAAGATTAGAATTCATTCATTCATTTTTTGGGGCACCCCTCTGTTTTTGTGGATGGTTGCAAAGAAAAAGCATTTCTGGATGTATATTGTATACATTTCTCTGACATTTAATGTACCTTTGAAACCTTTGAACCTTTGAAAATTATGTGCTCAGAGAACAACATGACAAGTGTGAATTCCTTAAACTAAGCATCACTTACTGTGGTCACACCATTGACACAAATGTTTTACACAAGTATGCTGAGAAAATTCAAGCAGTGGTGGATGCCAAGGCAAAAGGACATGTTACAGTTGCAGTCCTTTTCAGGATTTGTTCATTGCTATGACAGGTTCCTACCAAACCTGGCTACTGTGCTCCATCCCTTGAACTCATTATTACAAATTGGGAAGAAATGGCAATGGTCAAAGCAGTGTAATGTGGCTTTCCAAAAGTTAAAGGAAATGGTAATGTCAGGCACTGTCTCACACGTCATCCAACAAACCTTGCCTGTGACACCTTGCCTTATGGTATAGGTGCAGTCATACCCCATGTTATGAGTGATGGAAGTGAATGCCCCATAGACTTTGCATCACGTTCCCTTACCACTGCAGAGAACTATTGCACATAGATTGACAGAGGGGCTTTGAGTCTGGTTTGGGGTGTAAAACATTTTGACCAGTACTTGTATTTTCAATCCACAGAAGGGTTTTCCACTAAGAGCAGCAGCATGAATGCGGAAAAGCAGAAAAATGCGGAAAAGGGAAGAGAAGATGACGGCACGACGGCAGCACACGTGGCCTCTCCGGTGAATGATAACTGTAATCTGTCAAGTAGGGGACCGTGCACAATTCTGATTTGATGGAGATGGACGTGACAGTACGGAGGAACATCTGGAGAAACTTCTGAAATGTCCGCTTCGCTGCCGCTGCTACTGTGTGGTAACTGGAATCTCCGGAGGAGAAGGCCTCGAATCCTCGGCTTTGCTTGTTTCAGCGGCCGGGGCGAGGTCGGAGGTGCTTGGTAGAGGATGGCGCTTGGGAGGCTGTATCGGAGGGGCTGGTCGGAGGCTTGAAATTTTCGGATGGATGGACTCAGTGTCGGCTGTGATCGGCTGCTTCCAAGGCATCGGCAAGTTGATGGTGTCTGGAGGTTTATGGCAGGGAGTTTCTCCCTCTTGCCGCCTGCTATCGGGGACTCAGGAGTCGATCGACTCGGGGACTTTGAGACTTTTTTTTTACTGTACCCATGGTTTGTTCTTTATCAAATTATAGTATTGCTTTGCACTGCTGTAACTATATGTAATAATTATGTGGTTCTGTCAGTGTTAGTCTTTGGTTTGTCCTGTTTTCTGTGATATCACTCTGGAGAAACATTGTAACATTTCTTAATGCATGTATACATTTCTAAATGACAATAAAAGAGAACTGAGGGTTCTCATAATCTAAAAATGGACTCAGTTTCTTGGAGGACACGTTTACAAAATTAAATTCAAGAGAATAACTAATCATGGAAAACACAGATTGTTGTTTTACCCTTGGAAAAGGAAATTCCTAAAAGATTTACAAAAAAAGACACCTCTCTTGAAGTATTCTCCCTAAAGCAAATCAAAAATCTCCTACAGCAGAGATGATACAAAGGGAAACCAGAAAAGACCCCACACTGTCTCAAGTTTACATGGCAACTTAAAATGGCTGGAATGTGCAGGAGAAATTCCAGTTCCCCAGTTGTTACCATGATGGGATGAACTTGCCCCAGCAACTTCATTTATTGTCATAGACCATAAGATATAGGAGCAGAATTAGGCCATCTGGGCCATCAAGTCTGCTCCACCATTCAATCATGGCTGATCCTTTTTTCTATCTCTTCCTCAACCTCAGTTCCAGCCTTCTCCCAGTAACCTTTGATGCTATGTCCAATCAAGGACCTATCAATCTCTGCCTTAACATTAAATACACCCAGTGACCTGGCCTCCACAGCTGCATGTGGCAACAAATTCCACAAATTCACTACCCTTTGGCTAAAGAAATTTCTCTGCATCTCTGTTTTAAAAGGGTATCCTTCTATCCTGAGGCTGTGCCCTCTTGTCCTAGACTCTCCCACCATGGGAAACATCCTTTCCACATCTATTCTGTCTAGGCCTTTCAACATTCAGAAGGTTTCAATGAGATCCCCGCTCATCCTTCTGAATTCCAGTGAGTACAGACCCAGAGCCATCAAACATTCCTTGTATGATAACCCTTTCATTGCTGGAATCATCCTTGTGAACCTCCTCTGGACCCTCTCCAATGCCAGCACATCTTTTTTACGACAAGGGGCCCAAAACTGTTCACAATACTCAAGGCCTCACCAGTACCTTATAAAGCTTCAGCATCACAACCTTGCTCTTGTACTCTAGACCTCTTGAAATGAATGCAAACATGGCACTTGCCTTCCTCACCACCGACTCAACCTGCAAATTAACCTTCAGGGTGATCTGCACAAGGACTCCCAAGTCCCTCTGCATCTCAGATTCCTGGATTTTCTCCGTTTTGAAAATAGTCCACACGTTTATTTCTACTACCAAAATGCATGACCATGCATTTTCCAACATCATATTTCATTTACCACTTTCTTGCCCATTCTCCTAATCTGTCTAAGTCCTTTTGCATCCTACCTGTTTCATCAATACTGCCTGCCCCTCCACCAATCTTCGTATCATCTGCAAACTTGGCAACAAAACCATCTATTCCATCATCTAAATCATTTATATACAGCATAAAAGGAAGTGGTCCCAACATCAACTCCTGCGGAACACGACTAGTCACTGGCAGCCAACCAGAAAAGGATCCTTTTATTCCCACAAAGGATCCTTTTATTCCTTTTATACAGTTGTTAGCTTGTGTGTTTATGGGTCACCCTGACTGTAACCGGCATATGACTGAGTTGGTTCTCAACAAGCAAAGTTTGTTACTGTGCTTTTCCTAATAAAGACATCAGCTGAGTTAAATGAGATTGTCTCGTCTGTTATCAAGGACTGAATGCTCGCCACATTGGTGTCAGGAGTGGGATTAGAAATTGACGACAAGACGGAAGAGCTACAACATCAGATGGAGTGCCTTAAGAGCTGGGGAGTAAGTCCAGGGATCGGGAGGTATGCCTCCCCTGCACCCTGTGCTGGGGTCCTGAAGATGGGACGCTGACCTGGAGAGGAACCTGGGAACTGATCATCATGCCTTCCCAGGGAACCCCAGTGAGGTAAGCATACCCAGGCTCCCCAACCTGGGATACCTGGTGGAGCGCATCATCCACTCCCTCGCGGCCCACACTGGGGAATCCAAGAGACCACAGTCATGGGAGAATGAGCAAAGCAGCAGGCACCATCAACGCCACCAGAGAAGGAGCAGGACCAATGGGCCCCAGCAATTAATGCCACAAAGTCCTCCCTAAAGCTCCCAATACAATGGTGCCGGCTATCTGGAGCCTTACCTGGCACAAGTCAAACTTGCCACATGGCAAACAGGTGGAGCCCCACTGAGACGGCAGTGAACCTTGCTTTGGTGCTGAAAAGGGATGCCCTACAAGTCCTTCTCAACTTAATGCCTGCTGAGCAGTGTGACTACAAGGCTCTCATAGCGGCACCAGCGTGGCGTTTCGGACAGAGGCCATAGGCAGATTTCCACCACTGTGCTCCGCTTGGCCACCCCTAGCTCCCTCCCTTGGCCAAGGAAGAGTTTGCTCTTCACGCCTTTGTAAAGGCCTTGATCCTGAGCCCCTTCAGCAGCACGTTCGCCTGACATCACCATCATCACTGGCCGAGGTGCAGGTAGAAGCAGAGACAGCAGAGGCAATCCTGCGTAGCCCCACAAGCCGCAAGCCCAGGCTTGTCTCATTGAGGCAGTGGAGGAAACTGACGAGGAGGAGCCCGCGAGACAGGGCCAACCAGTGCCGCGTCGTCCCTGCCACATGCCACAGAGCGATCTCAGCTACTGGTGTAGCGAGGCAGGCCATGTGGCTCGGAACTGCCCTGCACCAGCTCTGCGCCACACTCCGGCGCAGCCACCGGGAAATTCCGAGTGGGCAGCAGCACTTGAGACCTCCAGCAGAATCTCTCCATTGTTGCCTCCCCAGAATGGCCACTTGGGTGAAGAGCAAGGCTTATATGTGGACTGCGTGGTGGAGGGCATCAGATGTCATGCATTGATGGACACAGGGTCAACCATCACCATCATCAGTCTGGGTGTCCTTCCCAACACGGACCAGCCATCCCCACCTGGATGGTCAGCAACGGTGGTCCAGCTCATTATGGTCACCAGTGACTGTGCGGCCTTGAGAGGGAATAGATGGCTGCACATCACAGTGGGGAGAAACACAGTGAATCTTGAGGTGTGGCTAACTGACATCTGGGACTCCTGCATCATTAGCCTGTACCTGCAGTCCCACTGAACGACCAGAGTGGGCAGTGGTCTCCACCCTGGATCCGGAGACCGAGGCCCTATACACCCAGTGGTGCATGCTGGAAGTGTGCGATGGGTTGTTCTTCTGGCAGTGGCAGTTTTCCAACAATGACAGAGATCTCCTGCAGCTGGTAGTCCCCCAGGGGCGCTGCACCATAGTGCTGCAGTCAGTGCATATGCAGGTGGGTGCTGGCCATTTCGGGGTCACAAGGACTCTGGGAAAGCTGCACAAGCATTCCTATCGGCTTAGGAGCAAGCAGGATGTAGAGCTGTTTGAGTACTGGTGTGACACTTGCACTTCCCAGAAGAGGCCAGGCCACCAGTTTAGGGCACCAATGCAGCACTACCTGGTGGGGCTACAGATACACAGACACCACCCCACCCCACACCCCGCAAGGGCGTCAACAACCACCAGACTTTTCGACTTTATTACGGATTCTGGGGGTGCCGGGGATGGCTGACTTCCGCCCCCCCCCCCCCCCGTAGGGGCAGAGTGGTGCTCCGGGAGTGTGGTCAACGGCTCATCCCAGCATTCCTGGCAGCCAGCACTACTTATTGTTCGTGTTTTAAACTGCCTTCATAGAATTATGGTGAGATGTTCATGTTCATTTATTGTTATATTTTAGCTTGGGTTATACAGTTATTCACTTGTGTGTTTGTGGGTCACCTTGACTGTAACCAGGATGCTTAATAATCACCTTCCCCATCTGTATTTGACAGTGTTGGTTCTCACTGAGTCATGGCGGTCTGCCTGTTGAAATAAAAACGGCAGTTGAGATAAAAGAGCTCTTCTCATCTGTCAGCATGGAGCAAATGCTTGCCACGGTATGCCGCATTGTTACAAAATATAACATGATCTTGAACAATCATATCCATGCATAGACAAGCATATCTTTCTGTCACCCAGAGTGAAGGTTTAGTCTAGGGGAACCACTAAGCCCAGAACTCTCTTGATTTGATTGGCAAAGATGTTGGAGAGGATCTTGCAATATACATTGAATGGGGAGGTGTGTGGACAATTTTGCTTTTTTTTCCTCTTGCTTTTGGTTGTCTATGAGGATGATGTTTTGTACTTCATGTTTTCTAATGTGCTGCCAAATAGAAGTATGGTGCTGTACAAATCCAACAAGTTTGTCCAATTGAGCAAAAAAAAAAGGCAAGTGATAAACCATCACCTCCGGGAGTATTTCTTGTCTTAGAAAAACAGATTAACCTTGACAAATTGCCATCAACTTGCAACTTTTGACTGAGCTCTCTCAGTCACTCTAGTCTAGAAGTTCCCAACCTGGGGTCCACAAACCCCTCGGTTAATGGTAGGCGTCCATGGCATAAAAAGGTTGGGAACCCCTGACTAGTCTAAACATTGAAGGATAGCCAATAAATAAACTGCAAACATTATTAATAAAGAACTTATAGCTTAGAGAGCCAGAGTGGTATTGTAATTTGAAAAGGTAGGTACTTCACCGAGGAGCTTTTACACTAAACATTGTTGTGGCATACAAGAGCAGATTTTCTTGATGGGTGTTTCACTGGTTCACATTCAATGGTGAACGGTGTGCCACAGGGTCGGCACTGGGCTTGCAACTGTTCACGATATACATGAACAATCGGGACAAGGGGACTGAGTAAGTTTGCTGATGACACCAAAATGAGGGGAAAAGCAAATTGTGAGGAGGACGTGGAGAGTCTGCAGAGAGATATAGATAGGTTCAGTGAGTGGGCAAGGGTCTGGCAGATGGAGTACAATGTTAGTGAATGCTAGGTCATAAACTTTGGAAGGAAAAATGGAAGAACAGATTATTATTTAAATGGTAAAAGATTGCAGCATGCTGCTATGCAGAAGGACTTAGGAGTCTTGTGCATGTGAATGAATCGTAAAAAGTTATTTTGCAGGTGCAGCAGGGTATCAAGAAGACAAATGGAATGTTGGCCTTCATTGCTAAAGGGATTGAATTTAAGAGCAGAGAGGTTATGCTGCAACTGTACAGGGTACTGGTGAGGCGACACCTAGAGAATTGCATACAGTTCTAGTTTCCTTTCTTGAGGAAAGCGAATAACTGGCTTTGGAGACAGTGTAGAGGAGGTTCACCAGGTTGATTCCAGAGATGAGGGGGTTAGACTATGAGGAGAGATTGAGTCGCCTGGGACAGCACTTGCTGGAATTTGGAAGGATGAGTGGAGATCTTATAGAAGCATATAAAATTATGAAAGGGATATACAAGACAGAGGCAGGGAAGTTGTTTCCACTGGTAGGTGAGACTAGAAGTAGGAAATATAGCTTCAAGAATCGGGGCAGTAAATTTAGGACAGAGATGAGGAGGAACTGCTTTTCCCAAAGAGTGGTGAATCCGTGGAATTCTCTGCCCAACAAAGCAGTTTTGCCAGCTCAGTAAATATATTTAAGATAAGGTTGGATAGATTTTTGCATAGTAAGGAAATTAAGGGTTATGGGGAAAAGGCAGGTGGGTGGAGATGAATCCATGGTCAGATTTAGCCATGATCTTATTGAATGGCGGAGCAGGCTCAATTGGCCAGATGGCCTACTCCTGCTCCTATTTCTTATTTTCTTATGTTCATTTAGTACAGTCTTTATAGTGGTGTATAATCAATATGTCAAATGCCAGACATGTCATGTCTTCCAATTAAAGCTTTTTCTATGTGAGGTGGTCTCTGTCATTTCTATTTTCCTCATGGGAAAATGGGTATTTGCTGTATATTCTTCCCCAAGACCACAACACTGAGGTGAAAATATTGTCCTTTGCTGTCCTGCAGTCGACTGCAATGAGGTTCTGTGTGCGGTGTCAATGTGCCATTATGCGTTGTACTGTTTAAAGTTAAAGGGAAAACTCACTGAAGTTTGTCTTGCAGGAAAGCTTTTTCAGTAACTATCTTTGAGAGTATCTACACCATCCCCATAAGTAAATGGCTTTCATTGAAAACATTAAACTAAACAATCTTATTTTCATCCATCATCCCAACTTTAAGGAGAAACAATTACAATGAAAGAAAATGATAAAACGTTGAAAAACTGTTGAGAGAGAGAAAACTATGGTAAAGTTTATGAACCTTGTAATCCACACCATGCTCCATAATTATTAAGACCTTTCAGAATTTTCCAGATCAGAGAAGAATTTCAAAAAGCACTTTTATTTGGAAACTTAATGCAAAATAGAAGATTGGAATGTGGGACAGTTTAATAAGGAGAACATTTAACTCAGTGGGCGTAATTTACTCACACTTCACTGATTGTGTTATCTAATGATTAAGGATCCTTTTTCTCATGCCTTTGTAAATCCGTAGGGATAAGCAGATTTATTTAAAGCATGTACTTAGAGTTAATTGGTTTGCAAATAATGCACCACTGAATAGCTAATTGGAAATAAAATGGCAATAATAATTGTGCATCAGTGTATCCAGACATCCTGCTTGTGTAACCTGCCCCTTCGCAGACTTGCAAACAATAAAATCCATCGTTTCTTCATTATGTTCCATGTTGTATGACATAGACGATCATGGTCTTTCCATGATCATGATTGTTCTTGGCAATGTTTTCTACAGAAGTGATTTGCCTTTGCCTTCTTCTGGGCAGTGCCTTTACAAGATGGGTAATGCCAGCCATTATCAATACTCTTCAGAGATTGTCTGCCTGGCATCAGTGGTCACATAACCAGGAACTGAGATGTGTACCAGCTGCTCATACGACCATCCACCACCTGCTCCCATCACGTGACTGTGATTGGGGGTCGGGGAGGGTTAAGCAGTTCCTACACTTTGCCCAAGGGTACCTATAGGCTAGCCGAGGGAGGAAGTGCCTTACACCTCATTTGGTAGAGATATATTCTCCACCCTGCCACCCAAATCCAGCACTGGATCAATAGAGTGCATGATTAGAGCACAGATACATGGAATAATACATAGGAAAGGGTCCAGCTGGCAACTTGATGAGATGTAAACAAATAACTACGTAGCAAGAGCAATATACCATGATAACCAGTTATTGCTCATTCATCTATGGAATTGTCAGTGAATGATTTTGTTATTTTATATGAGTAAGAATGCTGAGCACCCTACATCATAAAAAAGGCAACAAATGTCCAACTTGACAAAATTACTTCACACAAATTGCCATCACTGCGAACAAATTGTGTACATTCCCAAAGATCAGCATCAGAATCGAAATTAAGTGTATTATCACTGACATACAGCATGTCATGAAATTTGCTGCTTTGCAGCAGCAGTACAATGCATTACGTAAAAAATACTGGACATTATAATAAGAATATTAAAAAAATCACTAGTGAAAAAAGAGGAAAATAGTGAGGTCATGTTCCAGTGTTTGTGGGTTCAAGGAACTTTCAGAAGTATGATGGTAGAGGGAAAGGAGTTGTTCTTAAATTGCTGAATGTGCATCATTAGACTCCTGTACCTCTTCCCTGATGGTAGCAATGAGAAGGGGGCATATTCTGGATGGTGAGGGTCCTTCGTTTTGATTGTTGCCATATGAGGCATTGCCTTTTGAAGATATCCTCAATGGGGAAGTTAGTGCTGGCTGAGTTGGCTGAGTATATGCAGCTTTTTTCCAATCCCGTACAATAGGACCTCCATACCAGGCAGTGATGGAACCAGTTAAAATGCTCTTTGCTGTACATCTGTCGACATTTGCTGGAGTTCTTCATGGTGTATCAAATCTCCTCAAACTCCGAATGAAGTCTAGCTGCTGGCATGCCTTCTTCATACTTGCATTAATGTGCTGGGCCCAGGACAGGTCCTTTGAGCTGTTGATCCCTAGGAACTTGAAAATGCTCACCCTTTCCACTGCTGATCCCTCAATGAGGACTGATGTGTGTTCCTTTGACTTGCCCTTCCTTAGATTAGATTATTAGATTAGATTATGAGGACACGCAGTCCTCTTTTATTGTCATTTAGTAAGGTATGCATTAAGAAATGATACAATGTTCCTCCAGTATGATATCACAGAAACACAAGACAAACCAAGACTAAAAATCTGACAAAAACTACATAATTATAACATAACAAGTCCTGACGAAGGGTCTCGGCCTGAAACGTTGACTGTACCTCTTCCTAGAGATGCTGCCTGGCCTGCTGTGTTCACCAGCAACTTTGATGTGTGTTGCTTGAATTTCCAGCATCTGTAGAATTCCTCGTGTTTGCGTAATTAACAGTGCAAAGCAATACCATAATTTGATAAAGAACAGACCATGGACATGGTCAAAAAAATGTCTCAAAGTCTCCTAAAGCCCATAATCAATTTTGTTGTCTTACAGATGTTGAGTGCAAGGTTATTACTCAACTGGCTGATCTATCTCGTTCCTGTAGGCCTCCTCGTCACCCTTTGAAATGCGGTCAACAACAGTTGTGTCATCACTGAATTCGTAGCTGGTTTTTGAATTATGCCTAACTACACAGTCACGAGTGTACTGAAGGTAGAGCAGTGGGCTAAGCATACATCCTTGAGATGCGCCTGTGTTGAATGACATTGAGGAGAAGATGTCATTAACAGTCTGAACTGACTGATGTCTCCCAATGAGGAAGTCAAGGATCCAGTTGCAAAGGGAGATACAGACGTCCGGATGTACAGAAAGACACATTAGAAAAGGCAGGTAGGTTTACCAGCAATCAAGAACAGTTTTCAATGATCAACCTTCTGGATAGTCAGAAATTACTGCCCTTTACTATACTGAAATCATCTACAAATAAGCTTTGTAATATTTCACGCTGCTACTCTTGACAGCCATGAAACCTTTTGCAAAGCAACTTCTGAGGTTTACAGAGAGCAAATGCAGCAGCTGAGGAAAGATTATAGCAGCCTATACAATAATTAAAAGAATGGTAAAAAAAAAAGAGCCAGATGTTTCATATTGTATTTCTCTATTGTTTTGGATTGCCAATCTACCACATGGAAGGAAGCCAATCAGCCCATTTTACCCTCCAAGCAATCTCACCTCACCACTTATTTCCTGTAACCTATTCTTTCATATACACCCATCAATATCCTCTTGACGCTTCTCGATTCACCAATCCTACCCTGAGGAAAATGTACAAGAAACAATTAATCTACCAACCAATACACCTCTGAGATAATAGAAGAAATTGCATAAACATTGTTCCCTTGTGACCTGCATGGTCACAAGGGAACAGTAAGCACAAGAGATCTAGAAATCTAGAGCAAAACACGCTCAACTCTGGAAGAACTGAGAAGGTCAGGCAGCATTTATAGAGAGGAATAGGATATCGGCATTTCAGACTGAGACCCTTCATCAGGAAAAAATATAATGTTCACACAGACAGCACTGGATCAAGATCACTGTTGCTGTAGCAACAAGGGTAAGGTTCAGCCACTGTACTTTATGTAATGGCATGTTAATAGCACATTCCACTAATATCACACTTCAGCTAGATTAAGATAAGTCATGAACTGCGAATTTCTAGAACTTTCTGGTCAATTTACATCATTCCAATGCCTTCTTTATATAGGCAATATCTCCACCTGCCCATTATTTTTAATAACCTTCTGTATTTTCACATTAATATCTGACTAAACCAGCTGTAATATGTTGTGGCTGGAACTCAACAGCACAAATACCTTTCTAATGATGTAATAATTGTTATTGGATTGCCAATCAACCTCTCTAGACCAGAAAGGGAACAGCTTCCAATCTCACTACTACATCTGGTCATTTGCCATTAGAAATGTTTAAAGCCTTACATTTCCTTTCCTATTTCCCCAAGGTAGTCTTTCTTCCCTCCTCCTTGTAGTTGGCATGGAAGTTGGAAGGAATTAGTAAAGGGCATTCAGAGGTTCAGAACATGCTGCAGTTTAAAAAAAAATAATTGAAGGATATCTTAATAACCGTTATCCAGAGATACCTTGCCCACAGCCAACCTGGCTGACAGCTATTATTAAGCAGTGTGCATTGCACCACAAGGCTCCAGCTAAGTGGATCTGAAAGTATAGGTATGGTAGGAATTCGGGTGGCAGGGTGGAGATGTGTCCCTACCGAAGAAGGTGAAAGGTGCTCCTTCCTTTTGCTAGCCTGCAGGACACCCTTGGGCAAGCTGTAGAATCTGCACCTGCTTAGCCCCTCAATCAGGGTCACATGAAGCCATGGGAGTAGGCGGTGGCTGGTCGCCTGAACAGCTGCTGCACAGCACAAGTCTTGGTTATGTGACCACTGACACCAGGCAGACAATCTTTGAAGAGTGTCACCTGTCTTGTAAAGGCACTGCCCAGAAGAAGGCAATAGCAAGCCACTTAACAAATGCACAAAGAGTCATACAAAGGCTGTGGTAGTCAGAGGGGGAGATTCAGCAATCAGAGGTTCAACAATCAGGCAAAGTATGTGGTGGTTCAAGAGAGCAGCTGTAGATCGAGTAGAGTAAATGTGTGGTCATTGACAGAAGACAGCAGAGAAACATATGGTGAGGGTTAAGGGCATCTGAAGCTAACTGCGGAAGAAGATAATGATGGAGCAGAGTTGATTGTAGTTGTGGGGAGAAGATGGTGGTTTGCCACTGTCATTTAATGGTATAGAGCTTGCAAAGACAATGCCTGCAGTTTCACATGCAAGTTCCCAGCAAGCTCAGGAATTCTGCACATACAGGCATGCCGTGGAAGTGCTGAACTTCCTGTCGGCTATTCACCAGGGAATTCCCAACTGAGCTCAGATATCAGTGTCCTTGTAGAGTCAGCGGTACAGTGAAGTTACAGCAGTCATACACTAATTACACCACAGAATTTGTTTGAATGTACTTTACCTGCTTAGACTCAGTATAATGACATTATCTCAATTCCCTAGAATGGAGGGGAGTGGATGCTGATCTTTAGGGTATATTTTACTTTATTCACTTGTTTTCAGTTTATTTATTGTAATAGTTTTAGTTGTTTTAGGTGTTTAAGGTGTTAAAGAATCCCAGTGTTTATTTAGAATATTATTGAATTCAGAAAAAAAAACTGTATTTCAAGAATTTACTAATTAGCTAAGCAAAAAGAACATGGCTTCATTGGATGGCAAGGACTTTTTCAGCATTTTCACTGCTGGAATGTTCTGGTCTGCATCACCACACATGGCAGGATTGGTCATCGTAAATTGTCCCTTGGTTCGGACACTTCACCTGTAACTATGAAAATGGACAAGGGAGAGCCAGTGGCTGTAGTATACCTGGACTTTCAGAAAGCCTTTGATAAAGTCCCACATAGGAGATTAGTGGGCAAAATTAGGGTACATGGTATTGGGGGCAGAGTATTGACATGGATTGAAAATTGGCTGGGTGACAGAAAATAAAGAGTAGCGATTAACAGGTCCCTTTCGGAATGGCAGGCGGTGAACAGTGGGGTACCGCAGGGTTCAGTGCTGGGACTGCAGCTGTTTACAATATATATTAATGATTTAGATGAGGGAATTAAAAGTAACAGTAGCAAACTTGCCGATGACACAAAGCTAGGAGGCAGTGTGAAATGTGAGGAGGATGTTATGAGAATGCAGGGTGACTTGGACAGGCTGGGTGAGTGGGCAGATGCATGGCAGATGCAGTTTAATGTGGATAAATGTGAGGTTATCCACTTTGGTGGTAAGAACGGGAAGGCAGATTATTATCTAAATGAAGTCAAGTTAGGAAAAGGGTAAGCACAACGAGATCTAGGTGTTCTTGTACATCAGTCACTGAAAGCAAGTATGCAAGTACAGCAGGCAGTGAAAAAAGCTAATGGCATGCTGGCCTTCATAACAAGGGGAATTGAGTATAAGAGCAAAGAGGTCCTTCTGCAGCTGTGCAGGGCCCTGGTGAGACCACACCTGGAGTACTGTGTGCAGTTTTGGTCTTCAAATTTGAGGAAGGACATTCTTGCTATTGAGGGGGTGCAGCGTAGGTTCAGAAGGTTAATTCCCGGGATGGCGGGACTGTCATATGTTGAAAGATTGGAGCGACTGGGCTTGTATACTCTGGAATTTAGATGGCTGAGGCGGGATCTTATTGAAACATATAAGATTATTAAGGGATTGGACACGCTGCAGGCAGGAAGCATGTTCCCGCTGATGGGTGAGTCCAGAACCAGAGGCCACAGTTTAAGAATTAGGGGTAGGCCATTTAGAACGGAGGTGAGGAAAAACTTTTTCACCCAGAGAGTAGTGGATATATGGAATGCTCTGCCCCAGAAGGCTGTGGAGGCCAAGTCTCTGGATGCTTTCAAAAAAAGAGATGGATAGAGCTCTTAAAGATAGTGGAATCAAAGGTTATGGGGATAAGGCAGGAACTGGATACTGACAGTGGATGATCAGCCATGATCACAGTGAATGATGGTGCTGGCTCAAAGGGCCGAATGGCCTACTCCTGCACCTATTGTCTATTGTGAGTCGGTTGGGGTGATATACTGCGTCCGGTGCTCCCGATGTGGCCTTCCATATATTGGCGAGACCCGACGCAGACTGGGAGATCGTTTTGCTGAACACCTACGCTCTGTCCGCCAGAGAAAGCAGGATCTCCCAGTGGCCACACATTTTAATTCCACATCCCATTCCCATTCTGATATGTCTATCCACGGCCTCCTCTACCCTATAGATGAAGCCACACTCAGGTTGGAGGAACAACACCTTATATTCCGTCTAGGTAGCCTCCAACCTGATAGCATGAACACTGACTTATCTAACTTCCGCTAATGCCCTACCTCCCCCTTGTACCCCATCCATTATTTATATACACACATTCTTTCTCTCACTCTCCTTTTTCTCCCTCTGTCCCTCTGACTATACACCTTGCCGATCCTCTGGGTTTTTCCCCCCCTTCCCCTTTTCCTTCTCCCTGGGCCTCCTGTGCCATGATCCTCTCATATCCCTTTTGCCAATCACCTGTCCAGCTCTTGGCTCCATCCCTCCCCCCCCCCCGTCTTCTCCTATCATTTTGGATCTCCCCCTCCCCCACCCACTTTCAAATCTCTTACTCACTCTTCCTTCAGTTAGTCCTGACGAAGGGTCTCGGCCTGAAACGTCGACTGTACCTCTTCCTAGAGATGCTGCCTGGCCTGCTGTGTTCACCAGCAACTTTGATGTGTGTTGCTTGAATTTCCAGCATCTGCAGAATTCCTCGTGTTTAGGTTAGGGTTAATCCAGTTTGTCGGCCGTTTCTAGGATGTTGTAGCTCGAAGGACTGGAAAGGCCTACTCCATGCTGTATCACTAACTAAAGTAGAAGACCCTGATAGAACTAAGAGCTTCAGGTGAACGACGGAGCTGATTTTGGCAAAGACATTGCCTGAGGGGAGATTGTTTTTATCAGTCACCGACAAGTATGAGCAACTTGTAAATTTTGGTAATTGGGCAGAAATAGGAAAATAACTTAGGATGGCAAATATACTGTCCATGCTTTTGACTTGAGCTGATGGTAGTGACCACCACCATATTCAAGTGTTCCTCCAAGATATTTTGTATATTGACTTTGAAACATCTTGCCATTCTTTCATTGTTATTTGGTCAACATATGGAGCTCTTTACCTTAATAATGTGGGAGCAACTTCACCCCATGGACTACTGCGGTTCAAGTACTGTCATCTCCTCAGGAGCAGTTGTGGGTGGCTGGTAAATGCTGCCTTGCTGGGTTGCTGCATTTTGCATTTGTACAGAAAATAAGAACAAAACCAAGAATAATTAGATAGGACTTGTAATCCTAAATGGGAGTAGTCTTTGTTCAGTGTTAATGACATCCAGTCAATTGTTCAGCTCCAAAAACTGACTGCTGTAACTCTGACTGTTATTCCCTCACTATGTGAAGCTTTTAGATTAATTTAAGGTGGTCAAATTTTAAACATTTTAAAAATGTTTTTCTTTCTTTCATCTGTCTAATTCTAACCTTTCTATGTTTTTCTCTGTGTGCCTGAATTCACATCTTTAACTCAACCTCATTCTTATAATTTTTACAATTATTTTCCAATCCATAAATCTCATAATTTAAGGAGAATCATGAACCTTGCAGTTTATGTCACTGTACCATTGACACCCTATACTCTCCATAACTTACCAGGCAAGTTTTTAAGCTTAAGATGCAGGGATAATTCTGACTTTCAGCAGAAGGCATTAATTGCTTTTCTACTGCAGACACTGTCCCTATTCTCCATATGTTCCACAGAAAAATTGAATATAATGAATATATTGTTCAAAATTATTATTTTACATATTAATGTCAAGAGAGAAACGTTTGATCCTGAGCCAAGTATCTTGAATAAAAACATGCCTATACAGTTTCACATTCTCCGCTTCCTTTCACAGAATGGTTTTGCTCAAAGTGGGCTTTGGGTGAGCACTGCAGTGATGTCTCCCAAACCAACTATGTCTAATTTAAAAAAATGTCAATCCAACCAACCAATTCTGTATACCTCTGAAATACACAGCGCTGTAGCGTAGTAGGCATAATGCTATCACAGCACCAGCTGTAAGATCGGGGTTCAATTCCCACAGTTGTCTGTAAGGAATTTCCTCTCACATTCCAAAGATATCTGAGCTAGGGTTAGTAAGTTGTGGGCATACTATGTTGGCACTGGAAGGCCCAACAAAATCTTTCACTGCATGTTTCAATGCACATGTGACAAATAAAGCTCATCTTTAAGATCTTTCTTTATCTTTGATGTACTTGAAATAATTGTGACAAACACTGCCAGCTCCCTCTGGTGTTGCAATGTTAACTTTAGTTAGGAAAACCAATACAATCTGGAAGTGAAATAAAAATGGAAAGATTTGCATAATGCACAGATAAATCCGTAACAACAGATCACAATCACCGCACGAGTAACTCAAGGAAGAAAAGCTAAATGAACAAGCATTCAGTTAATGGCTAAATGTTTATTTCAAGGCTGAAAAGTTTAAAGTATATTTATTATCAAAGCCATTCATATACTACACTGAGATTCATTTTCCTGCAGGCATTCACAGTAGAACAAAGAAATACGATAGAATCTCTGATACTTCTTTGAAACCTTTGCAAGTAAATTACCAAGATTGGAGAACAACTCAACCCACCTGAGCTACACACCTTCTGAATTATTTCCAACAATAAAAAAACTACACACAAAGACTGACAAGCAACTAATGTATAAAAGAAGACAAACTATTCAAATGCAATAATAATAATAATAATAAGTACATAAATAATACTGAGAAATTGACTTGTAATGTCATTGAAAGCAAGTTCATAGATTGTGTTCAGTATTGTGGTGTGTGAAGATGTCCACCCCGGTTCAGAAGCCTAATAGTTGAAGGGTAATAACTGTTCCTGGAAATGGTGGTGTGGGACCTAAGGCACCTATACCTCCTTACCAATGACAGCAGTGAGAAGAGAACATAGCCTGGATGGTGGGAGTCCTTGATAATGGAAGCTGACTTCTTGTGGCAGAGCTCATTGTAGATGTGCTCAACAGTGGAAAGGGTTTTTTTCCTATGATGTACTAGGATGTATCCACCACCTTTTGTAGGCTTTTCCATTCTTGGGCATCGGTGTTTCCATACCAGGTCATGATGCAACCAGTCAGGATACTTTCTGTAGAAGTTTGTCAAAGTTTTAGATTATATACCAAATCTGTGCAAACTTCTAAGAAAATAGAGGCATTGTTGTACTGTACCTTCTTTGAAATAACACTTACATGCTGGTCCCAGGAAAGCTCCTCTGATAAAATAACACCAATGGATTTAAAGTTACTGACTCTCTTCAACTCTGATTTCCCAATAAGTTCTGGCTCATGGACCTCCAGCATTTTTCATCTGTACTCAATAATCTTTCGTTTTGCTGAGATTGTCTACTTGATACCCTTTGGATCTTGCAATAATCTTCCATCTCCCAACAGCATGTACTCCCTCCTCCCACAATCCCATATCTGCCTCATCCATCAGCTAGTGGTAGCTATCTAGGTCTCCTCCTGCACTGACTTATAAACTACACAATCAGTGAACATTTGGTACTTGCTGCTCATGTTACCCAAAACCTCAACAACAAAGCTATTTGCATAAATACATGGATAAGAAAGGTTTAGAGAAATGGTTTCCAACCGTTTTTATGCCATGGACCCTTACCATTAACCAAGGCGTCTGTGAACTCCTGGTTTAGAATGGTATATGTCAAACACGAGCAAATAGGTGTAAACTGGTGGACACCATGGTCAGCATAGATAAGTTGGGCCAAAAGGCCTGTTTTTAAGCTACATAGCTCTGTGACTCTGAAACTCATGTCTAAAAGTGACCACTTGCTCTTGATTTGCACACCACAATCATTCATCATATCACCACAATATTTTAGCTCCACGTAATCTGGAGTAAAAATGTTCTATACAGTCAATTTATTGTTGGCACATAAGGTGTAGAATTATTCACTTTAATTTCCATGCTTTAAGAAATCTTTATTGTGCAATAAAACTGTACAGGATACAATCTTTTACATTGACACATGCAAGCACACTGCAATTCATAGAACATAGAACAATACAGCACTGGATAGGCCAATCAGCCCACGGTGTTGTGCCTTTCTCATTGCCAATTCATTCTGAATGTCTTCCTCCTGTATATCACCCATATCCCTCCATTCCCTTCATGCTTAGGTGTCTCTCTAAAAGCCACTGAAACTCCACCAAACTGACTGCATCCACTATCACCCTGGAAACCAATTCCAGGCATCTACTGCTATTGGTGTTAAAAAAAAACTTGCCCCTTACATTGGTTTTAAACTTCCCCTCTCTAACTGTAAAACCATGTCCTCTTGTGCTTGACTTTTCTACTCTGGGGAAAGGATTCCAACTGGAGTTGGCTGATTTGTGATGCCTGCCTCTATTATATCAACGTGCAAACCGTAATTTTATCTATCAGGGCCTGAACAATACCAAACCCAGTGCAGACTGATGTCAAGGAAGCCTGTGCCATCATCCCAACATTCTCCTCAATCTATCGCATGTTCAACAAACTTCCAGCTGGAGTGAGGACTAATGGAAGCTGTTTGATATGTTATCTCCATTCCAGAATCAAGGTCATACCAACTTTAAGCACTGATGTGCAGTACATAAGTGACACTTGCAACTGTGCATTTTCCAAGTGACAAAAGTGCAAAGTTCAAAGTAAATGTATTATCAAAGTACATATATGTCACCATATACAACTCTGAGATTCTTTTCTCTTGCAGGTATTCTCAACAAATCCATAATAAAATAATAAACATAATAGAATCAATGAAAGACCCCACCAGCTTGGATGTTCAATCTGTGTGCAATAGACAACAAAATGCAAAAAGAAAGAAATAATATAATAAATCAATAAGCAATAAATATCAAGGACATGAGATGACGAGTCCTTGAAAGTGAGAAAGTGAGCCCGTAGGTTGTGGGAACGTTTCCGTGATGGGGCAAATGAAGTTGAGTGAAGTTATTATCCCCTTTGGTTCAAGAGCCTGATGATTGCTGCTTTTCTGTGACAATGCTCTGTCTAGATGTGCATGGTGTGCAAATCAGAGGATTGAGTTCAAGGGCTGCGAGATAGTAGCTTGCTGCTCGATAAAACCCTGCTTAGACCGCACTTGAAATATTTGTTCAGTTCTGGTCAACCTTTTAGGAAGTATATAGAAGCTTTAGAGAGGGTGCAGAGAGATTTATCAGGTTGCTACCTGGTCTAGAAAGCATGTCTTATGAGGAAAGGCTGAACAAGCTATGTGTTTTTCTCATTTTAGGGAAAGAGGGTAGGATGTGGCTTGATAGAGGTGTATAAGTGATAAGAGGCATAGATTGTGGGAAAACCAGAGACTTTATTTTCCCCAGGGCAGAAACAGCTTATATGAGGGAGCATAATTTTAAGGTGATTGGAGGAAAGTTTGGGGGAGATGTCAGAGGTAAGTTTACACAGAAAATGGTGGGTGCGTGGAAGGCAGTGCCGGGGTGGTGGTAAAGGCAGATACATTAGGGACATTTAAATGACTCTCAGATAGGCACATGGATGACAGAAAAATGAAGAGCTATATGGGACTGAAGGATTAGATTGATCTTAGAGTAGGTTATAAATCAGCACTATATTGTGGATTGAAGGGCCAGTACTGTGCTGTAATGTGCTATGTTCTAAGTTGCTGTCAGTTCATCCACTGAAATATATGAGAGAGTGTTCTTATACACAACATCCATAAAGCAAAGATGCACTAATAACCTGCTCCTAATATACAACAGCACATCTCTTTCCAAACAGTAATGGATCATGGTAAGCACTCGGAAAATATTGACCACTTTGCACATGTCAATGAAGGCAGGCATCTGTGATAAAATTTACCAGCACTTTCCACGGGTGCTTCAAAATGGGGTGCTGCACCACAGATCCAAGTTCACCCCTGACTTCTGCAGCTGTCTCTGTAAGCTTGCTCATTCTCATGCAAACCATGCAGATGTCCTCAGGGTGCTCCAATTTGCTCCAACTTTTTCAAAATGTGCAGGTTGGTAGGTTAATTGGCCACTGTCAATTGTCCCTAGTGTGTGAGTGGTGGAATCCGGAGGAGGTAAATGGATGTGGGTAGAATAAAATAGGATTTGGGTGGGATGAGTGTAAATGCTCACAGTCAGAGTGAACACAATGGGCTGTATGGCCTGTTTCCATGCTGTATGACTCTAGAAAGAACAACTTTGTTCTTTGAGTGTTTGAAAATGAAGATCTCAAACATAGCACAACACTAGTGGTTTACCAGGCAGCAGGGCGACCTACCTTCCTTACATGCTACTGAGACTTGGACTACCTGCAGCAGGCATCACAAATCACTTGAAAGTCCCATCTCTGAAAAATTCTCCAACTCTACTAGTAGGGTAAGGGAGATGATATCAACATTCTTTCCAAGGCTGAGATCCCCAGTTTTGTGGGCATTAGTTCAATGGTCAGGTCATCTCATCTGCCTGGCTGATACCTTTACATTTAATAGAAACTTTACTCTGATCTCTTCATGATAGACAAAGGAAATGACTTGGGGATATTCACCAAGCTTCACTGATAAAATGTAAAAACCTGAGCCGTTCATGAGAATCTCAAGCCCATGCATGACCCTTAAAAATGGCATTGAGGGTATAAATTTAATTTGTTGGAAGTATGAGGAGACCCACTATAAATGACAAAAGGGCAACATAGTTAGTGAAACGCTTTATAGCATGCCAGTGTAAGACTGGGATTCGATTCACTGCTCTCTGTAAAGAGTTTCTACAATCTTCCCATGACCATGTGGGTTTCCTCTGGGTACTCTTGTTTTCTCCCACTTCCAAAGACATACCGGCTAATGTTAGTGAGTTATGGGCATGCTCTTTCTCTCCCTTGATGCTGTCAGAGGATAGTGTTGGAGCAAGGTTTAATCAACACGGTTTATGGATTGGACTCTAATTCATGTATGATGTGTTACTAGTTTTTCTGGTCACTTTTTTTTTTGTTGCTATCTTTGGGTGATTTTGAATCAGGGCAGCCTGCAGACAACAAACACTGAGCTGAACTGAAATATACCTTTTGATTTTGTGTTTTATATTCTGCATTTTTCACTTGATTTTGTTTTGTTGCTGTTTGCATGATTTGTTTTTTTTTGCTTGTGGGGGAGTCGATGTTTTTCTTTGAATGGGTTCCATGGTTCTTCTTTGTTTCATGGCTGTATGTGGGGAAGACAAATCTCAGAGCTGGATACCACATACATACTTTGATAATAAAAGTACTTTGAATTCTTCGAATATCACCACAATATCTGTAATCTACCTATTCCTGTTAGACGCAACACCTTTATTGTTTCTTGGTGAAACTGTACAGGTTCATAGAGAACCCACACCTGGACTATTTGTCTATGTAGCACATGCTTTTTGTAAGGATCACACTTGCTTCTCGTCACATGCCAGACTTTAGACTTCAGACATCACACTTTAGCCAGCACATAAGTCTCATGGAACCCAAAAGCACTGGTAAAAATCCCAGAACACCATGTAACAAAAATGGAATTTGACTTATTCATTCAATTTAAATTAGTGCCTCTGATAATAATAAGCAGCATTACTGGGCATAACACTCCTATTGTTATAAAATTGCATATCCCGCCAATCACTGTGAGTAACACCATGTGAGATTGAGATTGAATTGTTTCATTTGGCAACTAGGCAGAGATTATTTGCTCTCCAGTTTTGATGAAGTGAACAAAGTAGTGGATCGTTCCATGGCCTTTTGGTATATTTTGTTCAAAGGACCGCTCCATTTTACAGACCCAAAAATATTCTACTACAATTTTCTTTATTTTTCTTGTACAGATATCTGGTAGATTTGGCTTTTCTTCTGGCAAATTTATCAGATCACATCACAGGTGCTTTAAACTTCAACATTGAAGACATTTCTTTAAGGAATTCTTCCGTAATGTACATTCTTTCTCTAAATTAATGCATCTTCTGTGCTTTTCATTTCCAAAAGCTTACAGCAAACAAGAAGTATTGATGTGTTCTTTCTTCATGTTGTTTAAAGTTTTAAACCTTCTGAAGTAGATTCACTGCTGAAGCTGGGAAAATTCCAGTCTTTAGCAAAGTTAGCCATTGAACAGCAAACCATTCCAAAAAAAAGACTTGATGTCTATGTTTCTCAGCTGGAATCTGTCCAGATACCCATTAGCCAACCTAGAAACAAATAATAAACTTACCCATGAGATTTCAAAAGCTGACAGAGTTACTGCTCAGGCTCGGCATATAGGCTTGATGACATGCAAATTAAAGGGTTCTACCAGTCTACTGGTCAAAATGGAATGAGGCAAACTGAATATGCGGCGTAAATCAGAATTACATCCATTCCCAAATATCACTGTAAATCTGAGTGGAAGTAGCAGCTGAAAAAAGATGCATTTCTACCCAATCTGGTGCACCTCCGTAAATGATGGCTAACGATGCCAAAAACTGTCCTAAAGTAATTTCATCGCAATTATGCTCAACTTTAAGTACACTTAGGTAGATCAATTGCCTACAGATCAGGAAACAGTCGAGTTAAAAGAATATCATTCAACTTTATCTGAGGGACTGGATGTAACCTTAACAAGATCAGCCTTTTGGGAAACTTAGTTTTACTTTAAATTGAAGGTAGCAGGGAGTGATGTTGGTTATTGTGTAAAACTGAGTCTGACCTGTTGAGTTAACAAAAGCACTTAGATACCTTTTTTCTCAGATATGTAACTGAGGATTCTCCAAACTACTTTTTTTTGTTTATTTCATCCTGGGCATTCTCCATCTTCTCTCAGGAAACATAGGCCACAGTCCACAATCAGTCTGTGTGGGCAAAAATGTCTCTAGTCCCATTACACTGAGCACTGGCGCTCTCCAAGTCTGTGTGCTCAGCCCACTGCTGATCCATAACTGTGTCGCAGGATTCAGCTCAAAACAGTGTCATCAAGTTTGCGGATGACACAACAGTGGTTGGCCTCATTAAGAATGACGATGAGACAGAGTACAGAGAGGAAGTAGAGTGGCTGATAGATTAGAGTGAGAAGAACAGCCCAAGTCTGAACGAGGAGAAGACAAAGGAAATCGTTATGGGCTTCAGGAAGGTGCAGACAAATCATCCCCCCTGCGAATACATGGCTCCTCCATAGAGAGAGAGTTAAGTGCACCAAGTTCCTGGGAGTTCACAACATGAATGACCTCACCTGGTCTCTTAATATCATCTCCCTGAGCAAGAAGCACAGCAGTGCCTTCACTTCCTAAGAAGACTGAGGCAAGCAAGGCCCCAACCCATCATAACTATGTTTTACAAGAGCACCATTGAGAGCATCCTGACAAGTTGCATCTCCATCTGGTATGGGAGCAGTCGAGCATCGGACCAGAAGTTCCTACAAAGGACTGTGAGAACAGCTGAGAGGGTCGTAGGGGTCCCCCCACCATCCATCAGGGACATTTATCAGGAGCACTGTGTATGCAGGGCCCTTAGTATTATTAAGGATCCTGCCCATCCATCCAGCATCCTCTTTGACATTCTACCATGAGGCAGGAGACTCCAATGCATAAAGACAAGACCAGTCAAGAGGAAACCGTTTCTTCCCTTAAGCCATCAAGGAGGCTTCTGAACTCCCTCCTTCATTGTATTCAAATGGTCACTGGTTAATCTGTTCCATGCCTTACAATATTTAACATTAATACACTTTAGTTTGTTATTCATCTGTAGATTTTATCCTTACCTTCATAAGTTATCGTGTGTTATGTGTGTAATGTGTAATACTGTGATTTTACCCTGGTTTGGATAAACATTGTCTCATTTCAATGTACATTATATGGTTATATACATTATATACATGTATATAGTTAAACGACAATAAACTTGACCACTCCTCACCCTCAGAGTCACAACTGGCCTGCTGAAAATATCCATGTATTGAAGGCCATGCAGAAACAGAAGAAATGGATTTGTGAAAGGCAGCAGGATAAGACTAATTGGGCCACCAGCATTCCCTCAATTTTGGCTGCTCAAAGGAACCACAGTGTAATGAAGGAGATTAGAAAGAATTACATAGAAACATAGAAAATAGGTGCAGGAGTAGGCCATTCGGCCCTTCGAGCCTGCACCGCCATTTATTATGATCATGGCTGATCATCCAACTCAGAACCCAGCCTTCCCTCCATACCCCCTGACCCCTGTAGCCACAAGGGCCATATCTAACTCCCTCTTAAACATAGCCAATGAACTGGCCTCAACAGTTTGCTGTGGCAGAGAATTCCACAGATTCACCACTCTCTGTGTGAAGAAGTTTTTCCTAATCTCGGTCCTAAAAGGCTTCCCCTCTATCCTCAAACTGTGACCCCTCGTTCTGGACCTCCCCAACATCGGGAACAATCTTCCCGCATCTAGCCTGTCCAATCCCTTTAGGATCTTATACGTTTCAATCAGATCCCCCCTCAATCTTCTAAATTCCAACGAGTACAAGCCCAGTTCATCCAGTCTTTCTTCATATGAAAGACCTGCCATCCCAGGAATCAATCTGGTGAACCCTAACCCTAACCCTAACCCTAATTACATGTCTTATTCCAATCAGAACTTGGGTCGAACCCGAAGTTATCCTTCTCCCACACCCTTAGAAAATATCTCAAAAATTTTCCCTGCACCAGGAAATAAATAACTGGCACAAGAAAAAGGAAGGATGACCAAAAATCTTGATCAAGGCCTTTAGCACAATTTTATTTTTCAGTAGTTTCAACAAAGTAAGGCCAACGCATGAAAAGGAAAAGAAAACATTGCTGAAATTTCTGATGATGAAATTTAAATACTAATCTGCCTCCAATTTGTTTGCCCATTTCTTAATACATGGATTAGTTTACTTACTATTACATTGATTAATGTCTATTTGAGTCATGGATGCACAATGATAATGTCATCCATTATAACCTTTATCCTGTTGATGTGAAATTAGAGTTGCTGTAATATCTGATGTTTGCAAATGCTCAGTCTACATTTCAACTACTGAACATGGATGCTTAGTTACGAATTTCATTCTATTTGAGGTTGAATACTCTTTTGTGTCCTGGTCATGGAAGAATGAAGGATGGAAGAGGGAATACAAAACTTGTTCAGACAGGAAATGCTGAATGAACTTCCAATTACTTTAACCATCTGAAACAATTACTCCTTTGAATGAGCCTCACTGAGAGCAGAACTGCAGGACTGAGACTTAATATAAATTGAAGCTTGCTTGCAGAATTTGTTTATTAGTTTCTCACCTATGATGCAGTTACTGGTTAGATTTTAAAAAATCAGCTTTTACATTTTTTGGTAATTTTTCTGAATAAACTAATTTAATTTTGCTACTAGCCAAATTAAAATGAAAGACTTGGAAAAAATATCATTCAACTTTTCTTTCTAATTTCACTGGTTATCCTAAACTTTTGCACACTGTACAAAAGTTTATCTTATAGAAAAGATAGAAAGAATATTCCAAAATAATTCCAGGAAGTAAGTAGTGAACTAGAATATGGCATATACTAATGGGCTGAACCAAACTTAAACTGTACTGGTGCCCGTATTCATTTATGCTTTTCCTGTGTCTGCACTAACCTCTTACGGCTGCAGACCTTCGGATAAAGAGGCTCTGCCCCCAAGCCACCTATTGGCCTTCAGGAAACTCTCCATTGCCAAAGGCCTTTTAATCCAAATGAAATGACTCTTATTAGCAGGTCCATTTATCAGTTCAGATAAATTGAAATAAAAGAAAATAACATATAAAAATAACAGGTTTGCTTAAAATTGCATTGCATTACTAGAAATAAAATAAATCAAAAGAAAACAAGGTGTAAAGATTGTTATAAGGGGTATATATAGGGTTAACACAAGAAGGCTTTTTCCCCACTGAAGTTGGGTGAAACTAAAACTAGAGTTCAAAGGTTAAGGGTGAAAGGGGGAACCTGAGGGGGAATGTCTACACCCAGAGGGTGATGAGAGTATGGAACTAGCTGCCAGAGAAAGTGGTGGATGAGGGCTCAATTTCAACATAAGAGAAGTGTGGGTAAGTATGTGGTCAGGAGGGGTATGGAAATCCATGTGCAGATCAATGGGACTAGGCAGAATAACAATTTGGCACAGACTAGATGGGCTGAAGGGCCAGTTTCTGTGCTGTAGCACTCCCTGATTTGATGGCTTTGTAAATCAAAGAACAAATCTACAATCTTTTTAATTAAGGTTAAAAGCCCTATTTAAATAAATGAGCCTGTACTATTTTAGCAGCCACAACTGATAACAAGCTGAGGATTAGAATGAAATGCATTTAGAAACTTCACCTCAGTTAAGGCTATTTGCATTTTGCCATTGCTCTTGGATGAGTCCAACAGTGGATTCATCAGAGTAAAAATAAAAGAGTTAATCAAAATTCACCGACGTTCTTTCAGTTCTTTCAATTATTTCTATAGTTAAATATTTTTTAAAAAGACACTTACCTTTGTCTCCTAAACATTATGTCTGGAATCCCCATGGAAATCAGTGAGATGTTTATGGAACAGGACTTGGGAGGTAGTTACATAATATGTTGTTAGGAATCTCAGCAAGACTGGCCCCTTGTGGGGCTCTACTTACTCAAGCTGCAATGGCTTACAGGCAGTGGTTCACACCAAAAGCATCTGCTGCACCCAGCAAGCATCATTCTATCACCTTCGACAACGAAACACTCCTTTTAGAGCTGTACAGAAGGTCAGCCTGGATTTAGTGTTAAATTCCTGTATCTACAGTTTTCTCATGTGGAAGCAAAAGCACTACAGGTTGAGCTAAGATGATATTTAATTTACCTGATGTAAAAAATTGCCAGGTAAAGATTATGATTCAGCAACAGCCAACCTTAGTTATCATTGCAGTGTCAAAAGGAGAGTCACTGAAGCCGATGAATTGATTATTTACAGGTGTTTAGTTCATTCAAGTCATTCATTATTACTTTGTGATTTTTGCAGGTTATATCTGATTACATAAACAGCACATTTAGCAAAGTTAATATGTTTATCAGTTTATGATGAAAATGAGCAGAGTTGCATTTTTGGAGTTCAGGATTTCATATCCCATTGGCAGAATTGGAAAAAAAACAACAGAACCTGGAACCTAGCCTGGAAAAAAAAGACTTGGAAAACAATTTTATTTCAGAATTAAGTTATTGCACCAAACTGGAAAAACATTAGAAACAAGTAAGTTTACCTTTTAAAAGCCTGACAAAATATACTTATTCTTTGCACTTTATGTTCTCTTCTTCCACTATGAGACTTTTCCTTAAAAATGCACACATAATCTGTCATCATTTCTATTCCCCATAGCTATAAATCTTCTAACATGCCTCAGACCTGTACCTGGCTGCTGAGTCTGTCCCATGTGCTCACTTGTCAGAGACACCTGACCACCTAACGGCAACTGCACAAAAGGTGAGTTCCAACATAGAATGAGAAGAGGGTGGAAATATCATTTAATGTAAATCCCAGAAACTTTGATGAGTACCACCAAGTAATAAATCATGAGCTTCCACATGAAACACTAGTTGGGAGGTTTTGACCGATACTTCCTTCTATAGTCTAATGGAAAATGAGAAATCCCTTCTAATATCAGGGGACTGCAAACCACATCTTCCATCTCATTGGTGAAGAGTATTCACCACATCCTAGCAAATTACTGCGGAACGTGCCATGCATTTGAAACTACCCTGTACAATATTATTGTGGAAATGCTTGCACAGGACTGAGTTACTTTCTGAGTTCAGAATTGAATCCTTCCACATCAGAAAACATTCTAGCATGGAATCCTGGGAGGACGACCAGCGATGAATAATCTTGCTGCAATGCACTGCATTTACAATTTCGATAATAATGGTTACAAACACTGGCCATGTGTCTCCCTGGAATACGTAAAGAAAATCTGCAAAAGTTCATCACCGATATAAACAGTTTTCGTAGCCCTGGAGCAGAAAGTCACTGGCTGGTAGTTGAGAGCAGATCACCTGTCTGCCCATTTGGTTGGTATTAGCATATGTCCCAGGAGACACGGAAAAGAGAAATTAAAATAATTGTAAACAACAATAGCAAAGAGCATTTCTAGATATCAGGCAAAATAACTGCAATTCTGAGGTCTGACAAAGAAGAATATTGTGCGGCATGATCTCAAACTTATGAGATATCTCAGATCAAAATCTGTTATTTTAATATATATAGAACCAAATCATCAGCAATCCAATGAACCCAATTAGTGGGGCACCATGGTAGTGTAATGGTTAGTGCAATACTATTACAGCTCAGGGCATCAGTGTTCCAAGTTCAGATCTGGCATTGTCTGTAAGAGTTTGTATGTTCTCCCTGTGACCACGTGGGTTTCCTCTGGGTGCTCTGGTTTCCTCTCACAGTCCTAAGATGTACCGGTTAGTAGGTTAATTGATCAATGTAAGTTGTCCTGTGATTAGCCCAGGGTTATACAGTGGCATGCAAAAGTTTGGGCACCCCTGGCCAAAATTTCTGTTACTGCTAAGCGAGTAAAAGATGAACTGATTTCCAAAAGGCATAAAGTTAAAGATGACACATTTCTTTAATATTTTAAGCAAGATTACTTTTTTTATTTCCATCTTTTACAGTTTCAAAATAACAAAAAAGGAAAAGGGCTTAAAGCAAAAGTTTGGGCACCCTGCATGGCAGTACTTAATAACACCCCCTTTGGCAAGTATCACAGCTTGTAAATGCTTTTTGTAGCCAGCTAAGAGTCTTCCAATTCTTGTTTGGGGGATTTTCGCCCAATTGTCCTTGCAAAAGGCTTCTAGTTCTGTGAGATTCTTGGGCCGCCTTGCATGCACAGCTCTTTTGAGGTCTATCCACAGATTCTCGATGATGTTTATGTTGGGGGACTGTGAGGACCTTCAGCTTGCGCCTCTTGAGGTAGTCTATTGTGGATTTTGAGGTGTGCTTAGAATCATTATCCTGTTGTAGAAGCCATCCTCTTTTCATCTTCAAACAACAGGAATTCTGCAGATGCTGGAAATTCAAGCAACACACATCAAAGTTGCTGGTGAACGCAGCAGGCCAAGCAGCATCTATAGGAAGAGGCGCAGTCGACGTTTCAGGCCGAGACCCTTCGTCAGAACTAACTGAAGGAAGAGTGAGTAAGGGATTTGAAAGCTGGAGGGGGAGGGGGAGATGCAAAATGATAGGAGAAGACAGGAGGGGGAGGGATGGAGCCGAGAGCTGGACAGGTGATAGGCAGAAGGGGATACGAGAGGATCATGGGACAGGAGGTCCGGGAAGAAAGACGGGGGGGGGGGGGGTGACCCAGAGGATGGGCAAGAGGTATATTCAGAGGGACAGAGGGAGAAAAAGGAGAGTGAGAGAAAGAATGTGTGCATAAAAAAGAGTAACAGATGGGGTACGAGGGGGAGGTGGGGCCTTAGCGGAAGTTAGAGAAGTCGATGTTCATGCCATCAGGTTGGAGGCTACCCATACGGAATATAAGGTGTTGTTCCTCCAACCTGAGTGTGGCTTCATCTTTACAGTAGAGGAGGCCGTGGATAGACATGTCAGAATGGGAATGGGATGTGGAATTAAAATGTGTGGCCACTGGGAGATCCTGCTTTCTCTGGCGGACAGAGCGTAGATGTTCAGCAAAGCGGTCTCCCAGTCTGCGTCGGGTCTCACCAATATATAAAAGGCCACATCGGGAGCACCGGACGCAGTATATCACCCCAGTCGACTCACAGGTGAAGTGATGCCTCACCTGGAAGGACTGTTTGGGGCCCTGAATGGTGGTAAGGGAGGAAGTGTAAGGGCATGTGTAGCACTTGTTCTGCTTACACGGATAAGTGCCAGGAGGGAGATCAGTGGGGAGGGATGGGGGGGACGAATGGACAAGGGAGTTGTGTAGGGAGCGATCCCTGCGGAATGCAGAGAGAGAGGGGGAGGGAAAGATGTGCTTAGTGGTGGGATCCCGTTGGAGGTGGCGGAAGTTACGGAGAATAATATGTTGGACCCGGAGGCTGGTGGGGTGGTAGGTGAGGACCAGGGGAACCCTATTCATAGTGGGGTGGTGGGAGGATGGAGTGAGAGCAGATGTACGTGAAATGGGGGAGATGCGTTTAAGAGCAGAGTTGATAGTGGAGGAAGGGAAGCCCCTTTCTTTAAAAAATGAAGACATCTCCCTCATCCTAGAATGAAAAGCCTCATCCTGAGAGCAGATGCGGCGGAGACGGAGGAATTGCGAGAAGGGGATGGCGTTTTTGCAAGAGACAGGGTGAGAAGAGGAATAGTCCAGATAGCTGTGAGAGTCAGTAGGCTTATAGTAGACATCAGTGGATAAGCTGTCTCCAGAGACAGAGACAGAAAGATCTAGAAAGGGGAGGGAGGTGTCGGAAATGGACCAGGTAAACTTGAGGGCATGGTGAAAGTTGGAGGCAAAGTTAATAAAGTCAACGAGTTCTGCATGCGTGCAGGAAGCAGCGCCAATGCAGTCGTCGATGTAGCGAAGGAAAAATTCTATTCTGGTATCTGTCCCCCATTTTTCCTTCGCTACATCGACGACTGCATTGGCGCTGCTTCCTGCACGCCTCCTCTACTGTAAAGATGAAGCCACACTCAGGTTGGAGGAACAACACCTTATATTCCGTATGGGTAGCCTCCAACCTGATGGCATGAACATCGACTTCTCTAACTTCCGCTAAGGCCCCACCTCCCCCTCGTACCCCATCTGTTACTCTTTTTTATGCACACATTCTTTCTCTCACTCTCCTTTTTCTCCCTCTGTCCCTCTGAATATACCTCTTGCCCATCCTCTGGGTCACCCCCCCCCGTCTTTCTTCCCGGACCTCCTGTCCCATGATCCTCTCGTATCCCCTTCTGCCTATCACCTGTCCAGCTCTCGGCTCCATCCCTCCCCTTCCTGTCTTCTCCTATCATTTTGCATCTCCCCCTCCCCCTCCAGCTTTCAAATCCCTTACTCACTCTTCCTTCAGTTAGTCCTGACGAAGGGTCTCGGCCTGAAACGTCGACTGCGCCTCTTCCTATAGATGCTGCTTGGCCTGCTGCGTTCACCAGCAACTTTGATGTGTGTTGCCTCTTTTCATCTTCAGCTTTTTTACAGACGGTGTGATGTTTGCTTCCAGAATTTGCTGATATTTAAATAAATTCATTCTTCCCTCTACCAGAAAATGTTCCCCATGCCACTGGCTGCAACACCAGCTCAAAGCGTGATCGATCCACCCCCATGCTTAACAGTTGGAGAGGTGTTCTTTTCATGAAATTCCGCATCCTTTTTTCTCCAAACATACCTTTGTTCATTGCGGCCAAAATTCAGTGTCAGAAGTTTGCAAAGGAACATCTAGACAAGCCTGATGCATTTTGGAAACAAGTCCTATGGAATGATGAAGTTAAAATAGAACTTTTTGGCTGCGATGAGCAAAGGTATGTTTGGAGAAAAAAGGGTGCAGAAATATTAAAGAAATGTGTCATCTTTAACTTTATGCCTTTTGGAAATTGGTTCACCTTTTACTCGCTTAGCTATTCACAGTAACAGAAATTTTGACCAGGGGTGCCCAAACTTTTGCATGCCACTGTATAGGTGCGTTGCTGGGCAATGTGGCTCATTGGGCTGAAACGGACTGTTCAGCACTGTATTTCTAAATAAATAAACAAATAAATATAAAGATTAAATATTGAAATGCTGTATTATTTAAAGTACAAAATAAATAATACAGAATTTATAATTATTCATTTACAACTAACAGTTCAATAAAACAACCCGCTGTTTGATGACAGCTGCGTGGATGGATAGAAGTGAGCTGAATTTTCAGAGTCAGGTGTAAGTAAGGCCAGTGAACATTCAACAATCACAGTGAACATTTACCAATCACTGTTTGTTGAACTTGTACAGTTTGGAGATAATTTTCAACTCAAGTACAAACCCTGGACAGTTTACAATGATTTTTATACTGAAAAGGTTTCAGCTGAATTCTAAGAATAAAGTTGTTTAAATATAGGCCAATTTGACATGAAAATTGCACTGGGATCAGGTTTCAAATAGACTGCATATAAAAATGGACAAATTGTGACTCTTTGCCTCACCGCCTGATTTATTGGTTCATTCAGAGATCCTATCTTAACAAAAACTGTTAATACTGAGCCAGAATGTTTTACACCAGACAGATGTCGTGGACTTAGGTGGAAGTTGGCACCAATTTGCCTCATGAGCAACAGAATTACAAAACAAATAATCAGAGATTATCTTTTTTTAATATATACTTGAGTCAAGAATTCATATTAAAATGTTGTGGTTGGATCAAGAGGGCTGCATAATTGAAGTGGAGGGGAAGTGGTTTGAGACATTGGAACTGCACAGTTGGATCAGATCTCTATTTCTCTGAAGTCTGTTTACATCCATGATTTTTCGAGCTGCCTGCTTATCTCTGGCATGCTCAAGTTCCCTACTTCAAAGAAATTGTTACTAATTTTTAGTAAGGGTTTATATGTCTCTAATATTTAAAGCTCATTTTCTCCCTTCTTAGTTGGAGAACCATTAACAAAACCAACCAACCTGATCTACTATATAATAGGAGAAAATCCACAGATTCTGGAAATCCAAACAACACACACAAAATGCTGGAGGAACTCAGCAGGCCAGGCAGCACCTATGGAAAAGAGTACAGTGACGTTTCAGGCCAAGACCCTTCAGCATGACTGCTGAGTTTACTCAGTAAATCTGTCTCTCCTAGGGAAACAGCCAACCAATTTAAAAAAACAGTTCTTCAATGACCTCCCCCTCTTGCCAAACCTCGGCTCCACCTGAATTAAGTCAATTTGCCTCTAATCAGCACTTCCTTTTTTAATCTGTTTTAAATGAAACCCAGCAGAGCTGGGTTTACTCCTTCATCGGTATGTTCTCTGATGTGGAATATTGATGGTTAAAAAACACAGTGTCACATCCGAACTGAATTAAATGTGCTTTTACTATTGCTGTTTCTGAACAACTTCACCCTTGTATTTATATTGATGACAACCAGACTTCCATTTACACCCATTTTCGCAGACCTCCAGCCGATCAAACTGTCTGCCTACTATCGTTATGGATGAGTCATAATTTATGCAAAGCCATCATTTTAACCTGTGTGATTAACTTCTTGCCCTTTCAGCTGATTTCATCAATGTTCTGAGGAACGTATTCAGACTGAATCAGAACTTGAGAATCTCCAAATTATGAGGAGCTCTGTTAAAGTTTTCCCCTTGGAACAGGAATCTATAACCAAAGGGCACAGGTTTAAGATAACAGAATTTAAAGGGGAACTTGAGGAAGGTGTTTTTCACCCAGAGATTTGTAGACACTGGGACGATACAGCCTGATGGAAACAGATGCTCTCATAACCTTTGAGAGGTATTTAGATGGACACCTGAAATGTTTTGGTTCAAAAATTGAAATGAGGTTGGATAGGTCCTTCATGACTGGCATGCACAAATTGGGTTGAAGAACCAGTTTTCAAATTGTTGGGCCTGTGGCGACCCACTTTCTGGCACCCACGAACCGGTTCACGAAACAGCGCGCGCAGGCAGAGGGCCGGCACCAAAAAGGGCGCCAGGCCATCTTCACCAGCAGGGGGAAAATCCCGCGTGCGGAAAGGGTCTGGGAATATGCATTCCCCACAGTAGTCTCGCCCAGGGAGGGCGGGAACGGGAAGGCTTTAAAGCGGGCCGTGAAGTTCGAATAAATCTCTTTCATCGCAACTCTAACTCACCGACTCCTTTTCTAGCGCTGTGTGTAGCACATCGCTACAATTGGTGACCCCGACGGCCCAAACGATATTTGGACCAGAGATGACCGACGCTGCATCTGTTCACGCAGTTTCGTTAAAACTGTCAAGCTTCTGGACGCTGCGACCCCATTTATGGTTCGAACAAGCAGAAGCACAATTCCACATTCGGCAGATAACCTCGGAGTCCACTCGCTACCACTACGTGCTGAGCTCCCTCGACCAGGAGACTGCTGCACAAGTTGAGGAGTTTATACAGTCGCCCCCGGAGGACGGCAAATACACAGCATTCAAAGCCCTGCTCATAAGGACTTTCGGACTCTCACGGCGCGAACGAGCACGCCGCTTAATGCACCTGGATGGTTTGGGAGACAGGCCGCCGTCAGCATTAATGAACGAGATGCTGGCCCTGGCTGAAGGACACAAACCCTGCCTCATGTTTGAGCAGGCGTTCCTAGAGCAACTGCCCGAGGACATATGCCTGCTGCTGTCCGACGCAGATTTCAGCAACCCCCGGGAGGTGGCGGCCCGAGCAGATGTGCTGTGGAATGCCAGGAAAGAGAGAGGGGCATCCGTCGCACAGATCACCAAGCCGCGTGCCCAACGACAGACCAGACCAGGCCCGGCAGCAGAGCCTACAAAACCCGGCGACGGGAGTGAGGAGCCCAACGAACAATGGTGTTTCTACCACCAGCGGTGGGGCACGGAGGCCCGCTGCAGACCGCCCTGCAAATTCCCGGGAAACGCCAGGGCCAGCCGCCGCTGATGGCTACGGCGGCTGGCCATCAGGACAGCCTCCTGTACGTCTGGGACAAGCAGTCGGGACGCCGTTTTTTGGTCGACACCGGAGCGGAGATCAGCGTCTTACCTCCAACGAGTTACGACAGCCGCAACAGAGAACCGGGACCCACCCTGAGGGCCGCTAATGGCAGCACAATACGAACCTACGGCACCCGCACGGTGCGGCTACAGTTCAGCTCCAGCCGGTTCACGTGGGACTTCACACTGGCCGCCGTGGCCCAACCACTGCTGGGGGCAGATTTTCTATGAGCCCACAGCCTGCTGGTCGACTTGCAAGAGAAGCGATTAGTCCACGCCAAGACTTTTCAAACGTTCTCCCTGGGTGAAGCACAGTTGCCAGCCCCACACCTGGACTCCATCACGCTGTCCGACGATGAATTCACCAGGGTCCTGGCGGATTTCCCATCAGTACTGACACCGCAGTTCACGGCAGCCATGCCCAGACAAGGAGTACAGCACCACATCCCGACCCAGGGACCACCCCTGCACGCCCGTGCTCGAAGGCTTCCCCCGGACAAGCTCCGACTGGCGAAGGAGGAGTTCAAGAAGATGGAGGAATTAGGGATCATACGACGGTCCGACAGCCCATGGGCCTCCCCCCTTCACATGGTGCCCAAGGCAACGGGGGGCTGGAGACCATGCGGTGACTACCGCAGACTGAATGAGGCTACAACGCCAGACCGCTACCCTGTGCCGCACATTCAAGACTTCGCAGCAAACCTACACGGCGCAAGGATCTTTTCCAAGGTAGACCTCGTCCGGGGATACCATCAAATCCCTGTACATCCGGACGACATCCCCAAAACAGCACTTATCACCCCGTTCGGACTTTTCGAATTCCTCCGAATGCCATTTGGTCTAAAGAACGCCGCACAGACTTTCCAGCGGCTAATGGAAGCGGTGGGACGCGACCTGGACTTTGCATTCATCTATTTGGACGACATCCTCATAGCCAGCAGTAGTCGGCAGGAGCATCTGTCCCACCTCCGATCTACTCCCGCCTGACTGAATTCGGCCTTACAATCAATCCAGCCAAATGCCAGTTCGGACTCGACACCATTGACTTCCTGGGCCACAGGATTACTAAAGACGGGGCAACCCCGCTGCCCGCCAAGGTAGACGCGGTCCGCCACTTCCCCCGATCCAACACAATCAAAGGCCTGCAGGAATTCGTGGGTATGGTGAATTTCTACCACCGTTTCCTCCCCTCAGCAGCCCGAACCATGCGCCCCTTGTTCACTCTAATGTCGGGTAAGGGCAAGGACATTACCTGGAACGAAGAGGCCGCAACCGCTTTCGTTAAGCCTTGGCAAACGCCGCGATGCTAGTGCACCCCAGAACGAACGTTCCTACTGCCCTCACGGTGGACGCATCCAACACAGCAGTCGGTGGAGTGCTGGAACAACTCATCGAGGGTCGCTGGCAACCCCTGGCGTTCTTCAGCAAACACCTACGACCACCCGAACTCAAATACAGTGCTTTCGACCGGGAGCTATTGGCACTATACCTGGCAATCCGGCATTTCAGGTACTTCTTAGAAGGTAGGCCCTTCACTGCGTTCACTAAGGTGTCCGACCCCTGGTCGTCCTGCCAGCAGCAACATCTGTCCTACATCTCCGAGTACACGACGGACATCCGGCATGTCTCTGGAAAGAACAATGTCGTGGCAGACGCACTATCCAGACCTACCATACAGGCCCTGTCCCAGGGGGTGGACTATGCAGCGCTGGCAGAGGCACAGCAGGCAGACGCTGAGATCCCCAGTTACAGGAATGCAGTCTCCGGTTTGCAGCTCCAAGACCTCCCGGTAGGCCCAGGTGAGAGGACCCTACTATGTGACGTAGCTACTGGCCAACCCCGCCCCGTCGTCCCAGCAGCCTGGCGCCGGCGGGTGTTCGAATCCATTCACAACTTAGCGCACCCCTCCATCAGGACAACCGTCCGGCTGGTCTCCAACAGGTTCGTGTGGCATGGACTTCGTAAACAGGTCAGTAAATGGGCCAAAACGTGTATGCAGTGCCAAACGGCCAAGGTGCAGCGGCACACCAAGGCTCCACCGCAGCGGTTCGAACCCACCCGCCGGAGGTTCGACCACATCCATGTGGATATCGTGGGGCCCCTGCCAGTGTCACGAGGAGCGCGGTACCTCCTAACTATGATAGACCGGTTCACCAGATGGCCAGAGGCAGTCCCGCTCAGCGACACCACCTCCAAATCCTGCGCCCGAGCACTGATCGCAACCTGGGTAGCACGCTTCGGGGTACCGGCCCACATTACCTCCGACAGGGGCGCCCAGTTCACCTCCAGCCTGTGGTCGGCTATGGCCAGACTTTTAGGAACACAGCTACACCACACAACTGCCTACCACCCACAGTCGAACGGACTAGTGGAGCGCTTCCACCGTCACCTGAAATCGGCTCTCATGGCCCGGCTGGAGGGGCTTAACTGGGTGGACGAACTTCCCTGGGTCCTCCTCGGAATCCGCACAGCGCCCAAAGAGGATCTACACACCTCGTCGGCCGAGTTGGTGTACGGCGCGCCCCTGGTCGTCCCAGGAGAGTTCATACCAGCCCCAAGGGGGCAAGAGGAAGAACCCACAGCAGTCCTGGACAGACTACGGGAGAGGCTCGGTAACCTGGCCCCCATACCCACTTCACAGCACGGACAGAGCCCGACTTGCGTACCCAAAGACCTGCAGAACTGTAAGTTTCTTTTTGTACGACGGGGCGGACACCGGGCACCGCTACAGCGGCCCTACGAGGGGCCGTTTAAGGTGATCAGGAACAACGGGTCCACGTTCGTGCTGGACATTGGGGGGAGAGAGGAGGTTTTCACGGTGGACCGACTCAAACCGGCCCATGTGGACTTGGCGCAACCGGTCCAGGCTCAGGCACTGCGGCGCAGGGGCAGACCTCCCAAACAGAGGCCGATCCAGACTGGACACTGGGGGAGGTATCGCCGGTTCTGGGGGGGGGGGGTTATGTGGCGACCCACTTTCTGGCACCCACGAACCGGCTCACGAAACAGCGCACGCAGGCAGAGGGCCGGCACCAAAAAGGGCGCCAGGCCATCTTCACCAGCGGGGGAAAATCCCGCGCGGAAAGGGTCTGGGAATATGCATTCCCCACAGTAGTCCCGCCCAGGGAGGGCGGGAACGGGAAGGCTTTAAAGCGGGCCGCGAAGTTTGAATAAATCTCTTTCATCGCAACTCTAACTCACCGACTCCGTGTGGTTATTCTAGTGCTGTGTGTAGCACATCGCTACAGGCCTGTATTTCATGACTCAGTGTCATCTAATATATAATGCTGAGTTTCAAACCCATTGTTATACTCTCCTTCCACCTGTCTCTTTTCCTCAGCTCTATCATACCTAAAGCTGCACTTTTATATACATTTGGCAACACAGCCTCGCCCTTTGAGCCACAGCAACCCAACCCCCAACAAACCTGATTAACCCTAACTTAACCACAGGACAATTTACAATGACCAGTTAACCCACCCAGTGCAACTTTGGTCTGTGGGAGGGAACTACGCATTCCATGGGGATGACGTTGAAATTCCTTACAGAACACCACTGGAATTGAACTCCAAACTACAGAATGCCCTGAGCTGTGATAGAATTGTACAACCTGCTACACCATTGTGGCACCCTTTATAATCAATATCAAATAATTTTATAATCATTGCCTCAATTAATCCCTTCCTTGCTTCTCATCCATCTTGTTCGCACTCTAATATGTCTGTCCTGTTCTGTCTCCTAACCTGACTTAAAGTTTTGGGTCAACAAAGTTAAACCCATCCCAAACCCAATTCAACCATGGTTAGCCTGAACCTAAAACCTTGCAATGTATTCCATACCCAATTTAGCCTGACCCAACCTGGAGTGATTATAGAAAAACAGGGAGAGAAAGGCCTACTATGCTGCCCATAAGAAGACATAAGACCCTTAGGGTAATACAATGCATATCATCCTGACCTGGGTAATATATGGAGCGAGAATGGCAGAGCACAGCCTGACCTGACCTGAACTCAAATATTCTATCAGATATATACCCTCATCTGATCTAAACTTTGCAAATATAGTCTGTTCCCATTGGTTCAGGTCAAGTGTCTATAACTAACGGGCATGGGTTCAATGCCAAATTCCAGCATACTTTTTTTTATATAGTTTCTAACATAGATTGAAAACAAACTTGTAGGAGATGCAAAATGATAAACTAGGGTGAGAATAAGAGTTAACTTTTTGATTGAGTGCCTTGGAAAATCATCAGATCTAGAGCTTTAAATAAGTAAACTGCAAGTTAAAGAGGCTGCAGAGAGAACTGCTGTTTTTATCTACAAGATTATTTAACACGTACTTTAATTTAAGTGTTGATTTTTCTGTCAAGAATTGAACAAACAAATAAAATGCAAGCATGTAAATAATGAGAACTAGGTTCCTTCACACTTTAAAATTAATATGACAGATTTCATTTGCTTGAAGATTCATGGACGCTGCAATTTCCTCTTTGACCAGGGATTCCTGTCAGTTATCTCCAACACAAACAGTAAAACTAACCACAACCACAGGCAGCATGCAGTGTATGCAGAGAATGGGGAGGAGAAGACTAACTAACTACTTAAATAAATTTGTTATTGTTGGCAGAATTGTTAAAGACATAAAATATAATTTCTTGAAATATGGGAGAAAAATTGGAAAGTGCAATAGTTTAGGTGTACTTCTACATAAATCATTTTTTACAGTTTCTAATCAACAATCAGAAGGCTTAAATGGGACTTCCCTCCCTAAACTACTTCATCTCCCTACAGCCCTATCTAACTATACAATAGACCTTAAAACCAATCTGTTCAAGTTATTTATCACTTGATAGTATTAGGTGACCTGGTATTGAATTCTAATGTATTATTTACCTGGGATGTCTTATTATGTTTAAAGTTCTACATACATGTCAGTGTATGCACTGTGAGAATGGCTGCGAGAATCATAGGGGTCTTCCTACCATCTATCATGAGTGCTCTGTACACAGGGCCCTTAGTATTATTAAGGATACCACCCATCCGTCCAGCATCTTCTTCGATTTTCTACCATCAGGCAGGAGACCCAATGCATAACAACAGGAACAGTCAGGATGGGAAACAATTGCTTCCCTCAGGCCATTAGGCTTCTGAATTCCCTGCCGCACTGCATTCAAAGTGTCACCGGTTAATCTGTCCTGAATCTACAATACTTGATTTATGCACCTTACTTTGCTATTTATATGCAATTCATCTGTAGATTTTATCCTTACTTTCCTAAGTTATTGTGTGTTATGTGTACGACTGTGCTTTACACCCTGGTCTGGAGAAACATTGTCTCATTTGATGGTATACATGTATATAGTTAAATGACATTAAACTTGACTTGACTTGACTTGAGTTGTTATTGGTGTAGTGTACCCCTCGCTTGGCAAACGTCTCTACTATTAATAACTGACATCAAGAAACATCCACATCTAAGTGCAATTTGTGTTCAGTTTATTTCTCCTTCAACATGTCAGGAGTAATTTGAATCTCTAACTCTTTACTAACTCCAATTATAGTGGTAACTTGAAAACAAACCAAAACCGCTGAGAGACTGAGCAAGGGACTCAACACTGTATGATGTGCTTCCAAATAACTGATTTCCAAGTTTAATAAAGTACGTTTGATCCTTTATTATGAAACCAGCAAAGATGTGTGATCCTACATAGCAATAAAAAACTAACAAAACTAGCAAAATGATAGTAAAATAAGCAAATCAAGTGAAATAAGCATAGCATAACAAAATTAGAGATATAGCAGTCAACAAAAAATAACCATATCATTGGCTGTCTCTAATGAACAACTAACTGCACAAAAGGTGATTTTATGACTGCACTCATTTGCTTCCATCACGCTCCGACCCACGTGACGAAATACTGCAACCCATAATAAATGCACAACACAAAACACAATACAGACAGACGTGGCTCCTATACCAATTATGCTGACCGTACAACTGGTTGTTGAGATCAGTGTGATGGCCTCTTTGACTTTGAGGCTGGACAACTAAGATGAAGGCAGGAAGTGGTATGGTGATTTTTGATAGATGTAAAGGACTTCTGTTACTATGCTCACTCCAGCATTCTTTACTAGATTTATTGCATAATGATCTTTCCTTTCAGTTCAAGGGCATAGCAGTAGCATAACACTACTAGCGTCAATGACCAGAGTTCAATTCCTGCTGCTGTCTGTAAAGAGCCTGTACATTCTCCAAATGACTGCATGTATTTCCTCTGGGTGCTCTGGTTTCCTCCCACGTTCAAAAGACATCTGGGTTAGTGGGTTAATTTGCCACAAGCGTGTAATTGGGTAGAATGGGCTTATCGGACTGAAAGGACCTGTTACTCTTCTGTATCTCTAAATTTAAAAAAATAATCATGGTCCAGTATCTAATCACAGGTTAGTTTTTCAAACCAGCCTAAACTACCCTGAAATACTGCCCAAAGCCAGGTACTCACCATCATGGTCAAGGGCCTAAGGGAGCTCCACTACTTGCAGATTCTCCTGCTTGACACAAGTCATACAGAGCTGGAAATATAAAACTGTTCCTGAATCCTGAAACTCCCTACTGAATAACATTATGGAAATACCTTTACCAGGACTGAATTAGTTAAAGATACTGGTGCAACATTATACTTAAGGGCAAGTAGGAATGAACAATAAATATCAGCTTTGACAGAGAAACCATCATATATGTATTTCATAATACCATAATACATAGGAGCAGAATTAGGCATTTTTGGCCTAATTTTGGCATTTTTGACTCTGCTCTGCCATTCCATCATGGCTAATTTATTATCCCTTTTAACCTCATTCTCCTGTCTTCTCCCATAAGACCATAAGACATTGGAGCAGAATTAGGCCATTCAGCCCATCGAGTCTGCTCCGCCATTCAATCACGGCTGATCCAGGATCACACTCAACCGCTAACACCAGCCTTCTTGCTATATCCTTTGATGTCCTGACCAATCAGGAAAATATCAACTTCTGCCTTAAACAGACCTACGGGCTTGGCATCCACTGCAGTCTGTGGCAGAGCATTCCACAGACTCACCACTCACTGGCTAAAAAAATTCCTCCTTAACTCTGTTCAATTTTGGGGGTGTGCCCTCTAGTTCTGGATACCCCCACCATAGGAAACATCCTCTCCACATCAACCCTATCTAGTTCTTTCAACATTTGGTAGGTTTAAAATGAGATCCCTTTGCATTTTTCTAAATTCCAGTGAGTACAGGCCCAAAGCTGCCAAATGCTCCTCATATGTTAACTCCTTCATTCCTGGAATAATCCCCCTGATTCATTCGTGGAATCACCAACCGTGGGATTGAGTTTAAGAGCCAAGAGATAATGTTGTAGCCTTATAGGAACCTGGTCAGACCCCACTTGGAGTACTGTGCTAAATTCTGGTTGCCTCACTATAGGAAGGATGTGGAAACTATAGAAAGGGTGCAGAGGAAATTTACAAGGATGTTGCCTGGATTGGGGAGCATGCCTTATGAGAATAGGTTGAGTGAACTTGGCCTTTTCTCCTTGGAGCGACAGAGGATGAGAGGTGACCTGATAGAGGTGTACAAGGTAATGAGAGGCATTGATCCTGTGGATAGTCAGAGGCTTTTTCCCAGGGCTGAAATGGCTAGCATGAGAAGGCATAGTTTTAAGGTGCTTGGAAATAGTACAGGGGAGATGCCAGGGGTAAGTTTTTTATGCAGAGAGTGGTGAGTGCGTGGAATGGGCTGCTGGCGGCGGTGGTGGAGGCAGAAATGATAGGGTCTTTTAAGAGACTCTTGGATAGGTACATGGAGCTTAGAAAAATAGAGGGCTATGGGTAGGTCTAGGTAGCTCTATGTTAAGGACATGTTTGGCACAGCTTTGTGGGCCGAAGGGCCTGTATTGTGCTGTAGATTTTCTATGTTTCTATGTAACCTCCTCTGGACTTTCTCCACTGACAGCACATTCATTCTTTTGACAGTACTCCAAATGCAGTCTGACTAGTCTTATGAAGCCTCAGCATTATCTCTTTTTTTATTCTATTCCCCTTGAAATAAATGCCAGGATTGTACTTGACTTCTTTAACACAGACTCAACCTGCAAATTATCCTTCTGGGATCCTTGCACGAGGATTCCTAAGTCCCTCTGTATCTTTGATGGTTGAACCTTCTCCCCATTTAGATAATAGTCCACGCTATTGTTCCTTTTACCAAAATGCATTATCGTACATTTCCCATCTGCCACATTTTTGCCCATTCTTCCAATTTGCCTAAGTCATGCTACAATCACATTGCTTCCACGGCACTACCCACCCCTCCACCTATCTTTGTATTATCCACAAACTATTACCCAAAGCCATCAATTCCATTATCCAAATCATTGACAAACAATCTGAAAAGTAGTAGTCCCAATAATGACCCTTGAGGAGTACCACTAATCACTGGCAGCCAGCCAGAAAAGGCCTCCTTTATTCTCACTTGCTGCCTTCTGGCTGTCAGCTATTCTTCCATCCATACCAGTAATCTTTGACGCCCTTACTAATCAAGAACTTATCAACCTCTGCTTTAGATATACCCAATGACTTGGCCTCTAATATCTTTTCCTGAATATCAACAAAGAAAAAATTCACTAGTAGTTCCATTAGGCAAATTGACAGCTGATATTAGAGGTTCTACTTCTAGAGCATGAACTGTGGCTCCAGATACTGTACATTAAAATAAATTGGGTAGTGTGAAAGGAGAAATGAAGAGGAGTGAGTATCCACAGATCCATGAAGAACATGTCCATAAGCTGTCATGTGATATAGTGTAGTTTGAGGTGCAGAATACAAGAGCAAATGGGTATTGTTAGAACTCTATATAACAGCAAAGTCTGAACATAGCAGACAGTTCTGGTCTGACATCACAAAAAAGATGTGATTCACTTGAGACAGTGTGAAGTAGATTTGAGAGGAATGGCGTAAGGTCTTGAATGTTTCAGCTATGGTAAATTATTGAATAGGTTGGGATTGTTTCCTTTGGCTCAGAGAAGTTTCCTTTGAGGAGAAACATCAACTGAGGAGCTTAAGGTTGTGAGTTACCTGCAGAAAGTATAGAAAAGGGCCTTTTCTCTTAGAAGAGTCACAAATCCCCGGAGCATAGATTTATAGCAGTTGTAGAAAGATTAAAGAAGATGAGAAAAAATGGCTCCATCCAGAAGGAGGGTTGAAGTCAAGCCAAGTCACTTTTTATTGTCATTTTGACTATAAACTGCTGGTACAGTACACAGTAAAAACGAAACAACGTTCCTCCAGAACCATAATGCTACTTGAAACAATACAAAACTGCACTAGACTAAGTGAGACAACACAAGGCTACACTAGTCTACGTAAAACAACACAAAACTACACAGGACTACATTGGACTATATAAAGTGCACAAAACAGTGCAGGGCAGTACAATAAATAATAAACAAGACAATAGGCACAGTAGAGGACAAATTACAATATATTAATAAATGATGTAGATGTTAGTCAGTTCTCTGGGTATTAAGGAGTCTGATGGCTTGGGGGAAGAAACTGTTCCACAGGCCGGTTGTGAGAGCCCGAATGCTTCCATAACTTCTGCCAGATGGCAGGAGGGAGAAGAGTTTGTATGAGCGGTGTGTGGTGTCCTTCACAATGCTGTTGGCTTTACAGGTGCAGCGTGTAGTGTAAATGTCTGTAATGGCGGGAAGAGAGACCCCAATGATCTTCTCAGCTGACCTCACTATCCACTGCAGGGTCTTGCGATCTGAGACGGTGCAATTCCCAAACTAGGCAGTGATGCAGCTGCTCAGGATGCTCTCGATACATCCTGTGTAGAATGTGGTGAGGATGGGGCGGGGGGAAGTGGAAGATGGACTTTTCTCAACCTTTGCAGAAAGTAGAGACGCTGCTGTGCTTTCTTGGCTATGGAGCTGGTGTTGAGGGACCAGGTGAGATTCTCCGCCAGGTGAACACCAAGAGATTTGGTGTACTTAACGATCTCAACATAGGAGCCGTCAGTGTTCAGTGGAGAGTGATCTCTCTGTGCTCTCCTGAAGTCAACAACCATTTCTTTTGTTTCGTTCACATTCAGAGACAGGTTGTTGGCTCTGCAGCAGTCCGTTAGCTGCTGCACCCAATTCACTTTTGTAGAGGCAAAAACACTCATTGCGTGTGAAAGTATTTGATATGCACATGATGAGCTATGCCTTTTACACCTAACGATCAAAGAAACTGTGATTGGCTGGATAGCTGTTTCTCAACAAATAATGGCATAAAGGGGCAAATGGGCTCTAAAAGGTGATTGATAACTTTGTGGCCTAAGGTAGAAGGAGTCAATATTAGAAAACCTAGCACATTCACTTTTCAACATAGTCCCCTCCTACATTTATACACTTAGTCCAGTGGTCGAGGAGCATACGGATCTTGGTCCTCCAGAAAGTGCCCACAGCAGGGGTGATTGATAAGTTTGTGGCCTAAGGTAGAAGGAGTTGAATTATACAGCTCTCGTTACATGCACATGCAGTCCAACTCTTTGAGTGATTATGCAGAAAGTTTGAAGTTAATAACTCATCTCCTTCTACCTTAGGCCACAAACTTATCAATCACCCCTTGTACATATCTATGAACTTTCATACAGGATATAAATGGATGCTGTTGCTGTGTTGAGTGTTTCATGCCATCATATTTATTAATCTGTTCCTGGATAAACAGGTAGCTTTCAATGTTCATTGATTTCATATCATCTGTTTTTCCTTGTTGAACTTGCTAATTACTAAAAGTTATTTATATAATTTTTGCGACTGAAACTTGTGCAATTATATCTATTCACTCCAGACTGAAATCAATCATTCACATTGTGGAACAGAAGCTTTCTGCAGTATCAAAGCAACATTAAAGGAGCTTGGAGTCCACTGCAATGCACAATGCCCTATGTTCTAAATGTCAGTCAATGATGCTGAAGTCATTATATGGTAGAATGAAGAACCATAATAACCTCTTAATAAGGGAGAATGACAGAGCATTAAAGGTGTCAGTATCAAGAGAAGATGTTACAAGAATAGCTATTTAAACAGCACAAAGTATAATCTAACCATCACTCATTATCACCCATTCATCAGCAACTTAATTTACAGTAGTTTCAGCACTTTTTAGTTACCTCAACACATGTCAAATATACAGTATTTCACAGCAGAAACTTGAATGAAATGACTTTGCAGTGCATTGATATATAAGGAACAACAAATATTTGCTTATTTGGCTATATTTATTAAATAAATTGCAAATGTATCTTAATGTATAGAAGAATTTAAAATACAATATTCCAACATGATTTGATTAAATAATCTATTATTCTGTAGCTATTTCCATCTTTCATGTGTAAGCTTTACTATGTATGCTATGCTGGGGCTTTACTCTTTGGAGAGAAGGAGGATGAGAGGAGACATGATAGAGGTGTACAAGATAATAAGAGGAATAGATAGAGTGGATAGCCAGCGCCTCTTCCCCAGGGTACCACTGCTCAATACAAGAGGACATGGCTTTAAGATAAGGGGTGAGAAGTTCAAGGGGGATATTAGAGGAAGGTTTTTTACTCAGAGAGTGGTTGGTGCATGGAATGCACTGCCTGAGTCAGTGTGGAGGCAAATACACTAGTGAAGTTTAAGAGACTACGAGACAGGTATATGGAGGAATTTAAGGTGGGGGCTTATATGGGAGGCAGGGTTTGAGGGTCGGCACAACATTGTGGGCCAAAGGGCCTGTATTGTGCTGTACTATTCTATGTTCTATGTCCTATGTTCTACATAATGCCTTTCCAACTTTACAAAAGCTAGTATATAAATTATCTTCAAATATTTCATAATACATTGGGTATATTTAAAGTGGAGTTTGATAGCTTCTTAACTAGTAAGGGCATCAAAGGGTATGGGAGGAGGCAGGAGAGTGGGGTTAATAGGAATAATGAATCAGCCCTCATGGGATGGCAGAGCAGATCTGATGGGCTGAATAGCTTCATTCTGCTCATTCATCTAATGGTTTTATAGCCTACATAAATAATGATCAGCATTGTAACTGGAGACCTAATAGCAGACTCTTTAATCCTATCCTTCACATAAACTATTTGTTCCTGCAGAACATGAGTGACATTTGCTATTCTAATTCTCTAAATTCTCCCAATTGTTTTAGTTTTTACTAGTCACTATGTGCTTTTTGTAGTAGTTTTTGAAATAAGAACAATGTTTCTGGATGCTCAGAAGATAGGGAGGAACCCATCAAATTCATTGACAAAGGGGGAAGGGGGTAATTATCTGACCACCCTTCATGCAGATAAAACACAACAAATTATCAATCAGGACCAACTACTCTTGACTCAGTCTAAATATAGAGTTCATCCCGTATGAATTTTGCAACTTTTACAATTGGGGTGATATAAACTTTTTTTTTGCTTTAAGTGTACACTAAGGCAAGCTAATCATTAACTAAATTTAACCTTAGTAAAGGTTTATCTTCTATATGTATATTCCTTATCACTTTTGCTAAGGAGTATCTGTTGTAAAATAACTTTCCAGCTTTAATGGAAAACAGTGCCATGTGGAAGTATAATTATGAAAATGGCCTTCGTTGATTTGCCCTCTGACATTTCCATCCTGTTAGGAAGTAGCTGCCCTTTATTTACCTCCTGCCCAATCTACTCTCAAAGGCAGGATGGACATCAGGGCGCATTGTCTGGGGGGAGTTGTGAGTTTCACCTGTTTCCTATGGAGGTTATTCTGTTATTAATACTTTTCCAATAGTATAATCTCTAACCTTCTCAGAACAATCTGTAACTAGTCCACACTAATTCCTCAGCGTGTATTATTTAGTCGTAATATTGTAGTACTTACTGTAGCTTTGAGCATTTTGAAACTTTACTCAACCATCACTTCTTTCACACGACACAAAGCATTTTGCAACATAAGAAATATTATAACTTGCCAAGGGGCACCGAGGTACATGGCAAATTGCCTTTCCTTTGATTTTTGTTTTTTCTCTTTGATTAGTTTTTGCACATCTCTAGCCCAGAGTCATATAGCTGATGTGGAACTACAAGGCAATCTATGCCAGAGAGTTAAAGCGATTGTTTTGATTCTCCACAACAACATTGTGCTATTGTTGAACTCTGGAGGCCCTTTTATATATTTCCTAACTGTGTTCTAATGAGAAATTTCAAACGTGTATCTTATGAAACTGTACATGGTGCTCAATTACGAGTTAACAAAAGGAAGGGTAAATGCGAAATTTAAAGACGTGTTAGATCATATGTATTTTAATTAGGGGTCTAGTCAGAAATCCATTTCGAGTATGGTTAAGAGACAAAGTAGTCCCAGTAATAATGTACCGAGTCCAGTTCCTTTAATGACCGCCCCAGGACGTTTTACCACTCTAGGCATGATATTAATAGAAATCGCTTCTTTGTTTACGCATTAAACCATCTCAAAAAGGAAGGGATCGAAAATGACTTATAAATGTTGGGGATGACATTTGAATTTTGAGATGACGGGAGCATTTAATGCTTCAATGTTTAATTTACTCTCCTAATATTTAATTAGTATTAGCACGTTAAGAGTTTGAGATATCTTGCTGTAGCTCTGGAGACTGTGTTAGAGCCCAGCTATGAGACCTGAACCCAACGCGCCCAACCTTTAGGGACGGATTAACTGTTGTTAAATAGGCTTTTAATTTTATACCAAGCAAATCTTGGGGAATCAGGAAGGAACGACAGATCAGGGCTCGTATTCAAAATCATTTGGAGTTCCAGGAGAGGATGATATCGTGGAAGTTCTGTTTGAGTAGGGAAGAGTTAAAAGTATTGTCTTGGAATAGTTATGGAGGGAACACGTATCCGCACCTTTTAGTCACAGGTGCTAAATAATCTTAGGGACTGAGAGAAAAATGACGATCAATATGTCTTTTACTGGATCACGCTTGTTCTGAGAAGGGGGTAAACTGTGCCCAATTCGGAGTGCATAGATTTCAATCTCGTAGCCCGCACTGCTCGGGTTGCTTTGAACTTTCAGACGAGTTTGCCTGATTTGTGGCGGCATCTGTTTAAGGCTGCAAAATCGACCATCTGGGTAAATGAGGAGGCAATGGTGGGAGGGGGGAGGGCAGGGAAAGTGAAGTGATTGTCAGTTTGTGATCTTGAAGGATTCGGCATTAGGGAAAGCCCCATCCGGACACTAATCAAAGCCAAAAATAAATCATTTTTCTTTAAATGGACGCATTCAACGCCGTATATCTTATTGAGATAAATATTTTTAAATATAATTATAACTTTGCAAATCATTATTTTAATTTTAATTTAAAGCGTAAGCGCTAACTGATGTCGATGCCTGAACAACACAAGGCGATCTGACAGTTGTGGTTCCTTAATTGCAACCACTTCCTAAAGTACCTCAGGAAACGAGCAACGAGCCTCGCTGCCGGATCAGTCATCTCTCACCGGGAAGTCACCCCTCTATTAGAGCTCACCCCTCTATATATTATGTAACATATTCTGTTTTAAAGGGTAGCGCGAATTGTTTGATGACAAATATATGGCATTTAAGACCGTCATTATAAGAACCAAGCGGGGTAAACGCACTAACAGTGATACTTGGGTCCGCGACTAAATTCTTGCTTTAACGCGTTCGCTGATCTTCCCCGAATGTTGTTGATCTTCCGCTCCGTCTCCTGTCAGCAAACGGCGGGGTGTTGCATGCGCATATTTTTTTAAGTCTTTATTTCTCTCTCGATACTAAATTAGGTTCTGTCCTTACGTCAGAGTTCATTGAGAGTGGGCGAGAGCGTCCTCTGTACGTAATGCCTGGTTCAGAAGGAATCCGAATGGGAAGCCAGAGTTACTTCAAAACTCCAGGGCAGAAGCTGTTTTTTTAAACCACAGTTACTGACTAGGAGTCTGACAGTCACCCACATGCACCAGAACCTAACAGAGTCGGCAAACTTCTAAACGTGGATGCGGAGCGACTTGAGAAATTCAAGTATTTCAAGTACTTAGAAGCCATTTAATTTTATTTTGCAAGAAATACGTCCACACTTCAGTTTTGCAGAAAGGCTTTTTTTTGCGTTTTACGCAAAACCTTGTGAGGATTATATTGCAGGACTACATACCAGGATTAAGTGAATTTTTCAACAAGAAGAACGCGAAATCATTCGGCGTGTGACATGGAGCGCAGTTGGTTCGAGATTTGCATCCCCGTTTTGATAGTGCTGGGGCTTTCTGCTGCGCCGAATGAGTCTCGAGAGAATTTTCGCGGGAAGTCAACACAGTCCTGGGGACTCCAAACGGGACATGGGATCTCCAACCTGACAGCGAATAGTGCAAGACTACCTGGCCACAGAAGAAGACTGAGGGGCCAGAGAAGTCCGGAGACAAATCCCGTTTTGTTTCGGATGCCATCCGATGCTAACATGCCTGTTTTACTTCGGGCAGCGCGCCCAGTATCAGATTTCGGTGGAGAAGCTAACTCCCGAGAAAGCGGCACTCATCGTTCCCGGGTAAATGGACAGGTTGCAGCAGGGACTGGACGCGTAGTTCCCAATCCGCTAAATTATAACCCCGTTACATTACGGAGAATCAGTTCGGCCTCACCCAGGACGAGTCGTCCTATTACATCCCGGATTAGCGCGGTGTCGTCCCGGGAGAGAAGTCGGACACACCTCGGGAGAGCAGAGGGTGGTAGGCATACATCGGCATGGACACACAATGTCGGCTTCTCCGAAAGACGAAGTGCTTTTATTTCTGACGCTGGCGGTAGTCCGGTTTCATTACAGGAGAAGAGACCCGCTTCCACCCCAGTTTCACCTGTCCGGACCAGATATCTAGCTTCAGATGCTCCAAGGGCACGGCTGACGGCCGCGGTTTCTCAGTTGAGGAGCAGGCAGATTGCCAGACAGAACCAAGGGAGACGCACACCGACCAGGAGGTTGATAGGGTGAGAGTCTGAATAAAATACGACATCACTTTACATTAAAAACTTTAATCATTGCATTGCACTCTAATGCAGGTCTATGCGCTCTACTTTTATAATTAAAAAAACACATTATGCGGTAAATAAAAAGTATGGGCCACTAGGTTATATTTCGAGTTTTAATTTTTTTTTGCAATATTTCACGGGGCATGATGATAAGACTAGAACGGCGCTTTTTCTCCCGAAATTGTTTTTGGTTTGAACTTCTAAAGGGAGAAAATGTACTGCAATATATAAAATCCACCCTCATTCTCCAGTAACCAGTCTCAATTTAATGTTTACATTGAATTTCTGTACCTTCCCGCGCTGTCTAATCAAGTTAATTCGTCGTAAGATCCCACTTGCATTGAGCATGCTAGCTTGAACTCGCAGGTGGCGCAACAGTATCGTACAGAAAATCTCTCCACGTGTATTTCTTTACATTTCGTCTTAACTGTGTGTAAACATTTCCAAAGACCCCAGGTCCCCGATTTCCAATGTGCCGAGTCCGTCTGCTAATAAAAAAAAGAGGCGAATAAATCCTCCAGTGGATACCCACAGCAAAATCATCCTCAGAATCAGAATCAAAATCAAGTTTAATATTACCGGCATATGTCGTGACATTTCTTAACTTTGCGGCATCAGTAAAATACAATACATGACAATATAGGAAAAACTGTGAAATACAGTAAGTATATATATAATAGTTAAATGCAATAAATAATGCAAAAAAAACAGAAATGAAAAAAAAGTGAGGTAATGTTCGTGGTTTCAATGTCCATTCAGAAATCGGATGGCAGAGGGAGAGAGGCTGTTTCTGAATCGCTGAGGGTGTGCCTTCAGGCTTCTGTACCTCATTCCCGATGCTAACAGTGAGAAGAGAGCATGCCCTGGGTAGTGGGGGTCATTAATGGTGGACGCCGCCTTTCTGGGGTACCACCCCTTCAAGATGACTTGGGTACGACGAGGCTAGTGCCCATGCTGGAGCTGACTAAATTTACATCTCTACAGCTTACTACGATCTTTTCTCGCTCTTTTCAAGTTGTTTAGAGTTTATTTTGCCCACTCCTTTCGCATCAGTTGGCGAAATCAAACTCTATTGTGCGGCAATCGATGGGTTAAAATTGTACAATGCAAGTAAAAAGCGATTGGCATTTTTAGTTTAGATTACAAATGCACACCAGATCCCCCGAAGCACTGCACACTCATATAAGGGTAGCCCAATACAACCTGCGTATGATTGTTCACTGGTCATAAATAGCTTGTTTCGCTGGTAAATCTTGTGCTTAGACATTGAACCGATCTTGTGTCAGTGTGGGCAAACATGCCATTTGCACGGTGAGAGAAATGCACTGGTGAAAGACCTCACTGGTGTAATTAGGTATTGAACATGGTACCAAAGGGGGTGGTTCTTTTGGACAGAGTTGGGAAGAAGTTCATACTTTTCTGTAAAGTGGCATTAACAAGCTAACAATATCCCGTCTCGTGCTGTTATGCTCTGTTGGCTCCAGGGTTGACGAGGGACCCCGCTTTAATAAGTGATGCCAGAATGAAATCACAAACCTCGCTTTAATGACTTCATGCTCTTAAAAAAAACGACGGCGCCAACAAGCTAACTTGCGAGGGAGGGGGTGGGGTCGAAGGAATATTTCTATCGTTTCTGCAGAAAGAAAAATAGCCGCCTTTTCCTTTTCTGTAGCCAATGGCAATTTTCGAAACACCGAGGATAAATCCTCTTCTTAACAATGACTTCTTATCGGTGGCAACGGCAAGTCTCCACAGCTGGTCCCAGTGTAATAAATCCCAGATCAGCAAATGGGGATCCAGCTAATGCAGATCTCTGAAAAAAAATAATTCCGTTGCATTTCTTCACTTGGACGTTTGAGTTGCTTGTGCTGATGTGTATGAATGGTTTCGCAGTGTGACACTTTGTAATTACATCTTTAACCTTCCTGAATTCTTGAGATCAAGCAAGAAGGGAAGAGCAGTTCAATCCCAGGGAGATCACTTAAATTCGTAGTGTCTTGTTTCAAATAATCCTTGTTGCTTTAGGTAAATAGAAAAATGTGTTTTTTTCTCTCTAGGAGCACGCTACAATACGCATCAACACAAACACACACACACACACACACACACACACACACACCATATATACACCACTAGGAGTAGCGGATTTCGAGTCTGCCAATGTTAGGCAAGTGCCAACTATGCGATTTTATGAGTATGATCGCGAACTCATTGAAATGATTAGAATAGTGTTTTACTTTATTTCAAATGAGTTAGACAGAAACAAGAAGGGTTACTGTGAAAATAATTAAAGTGGACTGGTTGGATCCAGTTGAATGATAAACATTCATTCTCTACAATTTTTATTCCATTTTCCATCTAGTAAAGTGGAAGGCAACTTATATTGTATATGCTGCATATTCATATATCATGTTCTGTTTTAAAGCAATTATTTTATATTGGAGGTGGAAAAAGGTAACATTTCAAAAAATAGAATGAATCCAAAGCAGTAAACAACATAATTTTTGCAGTTTTGTAAGAATATTTTGAAATTGTTCTAAAAGAATAATGCACGGGGACCTTGACAATATAATGAATAATTTGGCAGATTCTGTCCGAGACAGTTTACTCAAATCTTCCTGTGTTTACCCTATTGAAAACATATAAGATAACTGTTCTTTCTTTTAATTTGGAGATGTTGAATGCAATAATGATGTACGGATATAGAATAAAGGGAGAAAAAGAACAGATAACAAAAAATAAGAGCATATGACCCTTCACGCTTGCTCCACTGTGCAAGATCATGACTGATATTCTATCAGAATGTCGTTCCCTTAATATGCAAAAATAAATGGTTCTTTATTTTCAGTGATTATTTCTTTACAGCCTTCTGGGATAGAGAATTACATCCAGATTCACTGCTATCTGTGTGAAAAAAAAATTCTCATCTCAGTCCTAGATGGCCTAGTCCTTAATCCGAATCAGCACCCATTGATTTTAGACTCTTTGGCAAGGGGGAACAACCTCCTTACACCCAGTCTTTTGAGTTTTTTATCAGAATTTTCATTCTTCTTAAACTCTAGAAAAATCATCTCTCCTCAGATAGCAGACTTACCATCCCTGGAATTAATGTGGCATTCATGGCAAGTAGAGATCTTTTCTTAAAAATAAGACAGCAATAAATATAATACTGTAGATAAGATTCACATAGGGCCTAAGTAATTGCAGTAGGACAGATTTACTCATGTACCCAAGCCCTTTCACAATAATGACAAACATAGCATTCACGTTCCTAATCAATAGTAGGCTCTGCATATTGACTTTCAGATACTTGGAATTATGGACACCCAGGATCCTTTGAATGCTCATAATACTAACCTTGTTCACTATAATAAAATATGCATTACAGCTTTGTGCACCAAAGTGGATATACTTTTAAGAAATCCATATATGTACAGAGGAGATTTACATGGATGTTGCCAGGATTCAAGGGACTAACTTTTGAAGTGAAGTTGAGTGGGTTGGGACTTTTTCCCTTGGAGTGTAGGAGATTGAGGGTTGATTTTACAGAGCTGTATAACATTGTGAGTGTTGGAGATAGGGTGAATGTGCACAGTCTTTTCCCTAGTGTTGGCGAATCAAGAACTAGAGGGCATAGGTGTCATGGTCTGGTCCGTGAGCTCTGCATACCGGTTCATGGTCCAGTCCGTCGATTCCTTTTTCCGAGTTTTCCTGTTTTCCCTTGTTCCATTGGGTGCCTTAGTTGAGGCATCTGATTCTTGTTTTGGGTTGGCACATTAATACCTCTCAAACCAAAGATTCCCTGCTGGACTGTTCCCTTCCCTTCTGCTTCCTTCTGAACCTCCGCCTGCAACCTCGTCAGTATCCCCATCAAGTTCAACTGCTGGAGTGAGACCGGAGCCTTGCCACACCAAGAGAAGGAACTATCTATCATTGAGTTTGGAACTGTCTCTTTGTGTCCCTATGCTTAGTGTCCGTGTTCTGTGTACGAGTCCTGGCCCTACGTCCTGTGCTCCCCAAGGAGGGGTCCCAGCTCTGTGTTCTGTGTTCCTGTGGTCAAGTCCAAGGCTCTGTGTTCCTGTATTCCAAGACCAAGTCCAGGCGCCGTGTTCCAGCCCTGGCCAAGTCTGAGCTTCGTGTCCTTTCCCAGCGAGTCCAAGCCACATCCTAGAACCTCATTCAGTCCAAGCCACGTCCTAGAACCTCGTCCAGTCCAAGCCACATCCTAGAACCTCTTCCTGTCCAAGTCAAGGCTTTGTGTTCGCTTCCTGTCCATAAGCCTCATCCTGTGCAGGAGTTCCACGTCCAGTCCTGTAGCCTAGCCACATCCAGACCTGTAGCCATGTCTTGTTCTTGCCTAGATCCGGGGTCCGAGCCTGAATCAAGACCCAGGTTCCGGGTCCCTGTCCAGTCTCTGGTTCAGAGTCCTAGCCTAGGCTCCTAGTTCCAAGTTCCTTGTCCTGGTCCTGCTTTCCTTGTCCAGGTCCTAGCCCAGGCCCTGAATCCTAGTCTCGTCCAGTGGCTGTGTCAATGTCCAGTGTCGTTTCTTCCTTCCTCACCTTGCTATCTCGATAAACCTAGTCCTGTTCTTAGTATTTAAGTGTCTGTGTCTTGCATTTGGGTTCGCCATCAACGCCCACCTTATGACAATAGGTTTAAGATGAGAGAGGAGAGATTTAATAGCAAACTGACAGGCAGCTTTTTCACCAAGAGGGTGGTCAGTATATGAAATGAGCTGCCAGAGAAGTGATGAGGCAGGTGCATTCAAAAGGTACTTGGACAGGTACTTACAGGTAGATAGGAAAGCTTCAGCAGGATATGGTCCCAACCCAGACAGATGGGAATCTCAGTCAGCATGGATCAGTTGGACTGAAGGACTGTTTCCATGGTGTGTGACACTATGACACTATGACCATTGTCTTTGCTCACTCAGCTTGCCAATGGACCCTTTAAACTTTTTAAACCATTCCCAAATAGAACGCACAACACATATAAAATATTTGAATGATTGCATTACTGTAATAATAACAAACTTAAGTACAGGTTGAGTACACCTTATCTGAAATGTTTGGGGCTGGAAGTGTTTAGGATTTTGGAATAGATAATGAGATAGCTTGGGATTGCCATCATTTCTGACTTTGAATTTACAGTATGCGCTACCAGTAAGCAGTCTTTGTCTTACACTTGTTCATCACACATATGTACTTAACAGTAAAAATGATTACATTAATATATTGAAAATATAATATGTGTAGGGTAACAAAAGCAGTAACAGCAACATCAGAACACCTGAATCAGCTGTTGAACAACACAAACAGCAACAGGCTTTCAGTCTCCACCTACGTTGCTGTGTTTTGATTAAAAGGTATTTGTATTTTACTTTTTTTTAGGTTTTATGTAAAGTATAAAATCAATCTGCATTGTAGGCTTGTTCTGGTGTTAGATTTGCATCGGTGATGATCTTTGAAAACTTATCAGTGAATTTCTCTGCCATTTTATGATCAGTAGACTCTTTATCTCTAAATTTTTTTAAAGCTTTAAAAAAGTAATGCTGTGCCTTTTCTTAAATTTCTGTAACCAACCTGCTGAATATTCACGATTACATTCAATTTTCAGTTTGTCCTAATAGATCTTTGCTTGTTTCATGATCAGCATACCGTTAAGCAATAGATCTTCACTCCGATGTTGACGAATCAGCTCTTACAATACACAATTGAGATCTTCATTCTTCATGCAGTGTTTTTCTATTTTTCATTAACTTCTGTTTATTACATATGTGAGGTCACTTATTAGAACTTTTTGTGGTGCACAGAGAAATTTCCATTTGTGACATCATGTCAGCGTTCAAAATAAACTTCTGATTGAAGAAATTTCGAATAAGAGGTTAGGGGTTCTTGTACTCAACATGTACAAGTTCATAAGATTCAAAGAACTGATGCATTTACATTTTTCATGTTTACATAACTCACAGAACTACACTGCCATATTTACTAAAGTCACAACCCAGTCTCTTAAATTTAAACAACTTCCCCCAACAGAAAATTCGCCTATCAGCTTCTTTTTAACTACGCTGTTAAACTGTGGAACTCAGTAGCTAAAACTATAAGGGATGCAGACCCAGTTGATGCCATTAAAGGCTAGCTCAAAACCTATTTATTTAACCTTGCTTTTAACTAACATTGTTCTGTCTTTTATTTTTTGTTTGTACTTTATGCCATTGTAAAGCATTTTGAAGTACATTTGTATGAAAAGTGCTCTATAAATAAGTTATTGTTATTATTATTGTTAAAAGAAAAGATATTCTAAAATTGACAGGCAAAGAGGATGGAAATAAAACCAGGTATTCACTTTCTGAGAATGTAAACTGCTTTCACAGGAGAACACAATAGAAATCGTAACACAATCAAAATGACAATCCTTTCATGTTTTACAAGAGACAAATGAGCCACTTAGCTTATTTTTATTGTCCATGTTTCAGAGTCTATGATTTGCTGGCAGGATCAGCATTTATTGCCTTTCTCCATTCACACATGAGCCACTTCTTGAACCACAGCATTCCTTCTAGTGAAGATACTCCTACAGTGCTGTTGGGTAGGAAGTTCCATGATAAGACCTAGGGTTGAAGGAGAAGTAGTGACATATTTCCAGATCAGAATGTTGAGCAACTCTCCGAGGGGCAGCATGATAGTGTTAGCAGGTAGTGTAAGGCCATTACAGTTCCAGCAACCTGGATTCAGTTCTGCCTTTATCTGCAAAGAGTTTGTACATTCTCCCCCATGGTCACTTGGGTTTCCTCTGTGTGCTCCAATTTCCTCCAATGTTCCATAGACATATGGGTTAGTAGGTTACATACATCAAAGTTGCTGGTGAACGCAGCAGGCCAGGCAGCATCTCTAGGAAGAGGCGCAGTCGACGTTTCAGGCCGAGACCCTTCGTCAGGACTCAGTTAGTCCTGACGAAGGGTCTCGGCCTGAAACGTCGACTGCGCCTCTTCCTAGAGATGCTGCCTGGCCTGCTGCGTTCACCAGCAACTTTGATGTATGTTGCTTGAATTTCCAGCATCTGCGGAATTCCTGTTGTTTGGGTTAGTAGGTTAATTGGTCACATGAGTGTAATTAGGTGGCATGCTTGCATTGGGCCAGAAAGGCATCTCTAAATTAAAGAAAACCAGGAGGGAACCTGCAAATAGTGGTACACTAATGCACTTGTAGTCCTTGTCCTTCTTGCTGGTTGAGTCTGTGGGTTTGGGAGGTTCTGTCTGAGTAACCTGGATGAGTAACTGCAGTGCATTTTGTAGATGCTTCCTCACACTTTTGTAGATGGTACTGCAACTATTTTCTTCCATTGGTAGAGTGATTGAATGTCTATGGTTACTAATAGGAAGCTTTTTCCTGAAAGCTGTCTAGTTCTTTGAGAGGTCTTAGAGCTGCCTTCATCCAGATAGATAGGGTATACAGTCATATTTCTATCTTATGTCTTATTAAGAGTGGAAAGTCTATGGGGTATCTGAGGGTAAACTACTATCTGTCTCTGACCTGCTCTTGCATCCACTGTATTGATGAAGCTAATTCATTTGTGTTTGCCATTAATAGTGATGTTGAAGGAAATACTAACGGTAATGTGGGGTAAAATATCATTTTCTGTCCATGTGAAAAAATAATTTTTGATATTGTGGCAACATTCATGCCTGTGGCTCATACCGCTAAGGTTAAGTAAATTCCAACCAGCCCCAGCAATGGAGATTGGAATCCTTAGAGCTTGCTATCATTACAATGTTTAGATCCAGTGAGTGTGGACTTGTTCATTGTATAGATTGCGGGAGTCCATAACTTCTGATCTTCAAGTTGTTATATGAAAACCCATAACCATAAGAAAAATGTTGCCTCATTCACAGAAAATAAAATGGCTTGGTCATATATTTGGAAGAATCAGAATAGATATGTTGAAAATAGGTGGCAAAGGAAAAATTGAGCAGGGGAACTAAAAATAATGTTTTTTGCTTTTCACTGTTGTGCATAGAATTCCTCACACTTTAGTTGTTTCTTTTTGCAGGCATCCTGCCTATTCGCTTTAAATAAGTAGGTGTCTATTTAAATTTGTTAATTATTGTCTAATACCTGCCTTGAATCCCAGCATGGATCACCTCAAGTAGTTTGTTCGCCAGATTACTGGATATTTCTTGTAGCATTCTGGGTGCTTCTGGTACTGGTTGGTGCTGCTAGCTTCAGGGAAGCAGAACTAGTACTAATCACAACAGTGACAGGAAGTTATCCTGAAAGGAGCAGCATGCGCCTCACCATGGTAGTACTGTAATTCAAATGATGCTGTATCTCAGCATTCCCACTGATCTGCAGGAGAGCATAATATTCTTACGCTTCTCGTTCATCTTTGATGCCTCTTCTGGATAAATGATTTTTAATAAATGAAAGAGCCAGCCTGTCTTCACTTTGCTTAATTTAACCTATTTGGTCCAGTCTTCAAGAGAGGCAGTTAGGGGGAAGGGGGCCAGAATAGGAAGACTCAGGGACCTAATTGAAGATTGCAGTCTTTCAACAAAGACCAGCAACAAGAATGTAGATGAAGATTTCTTGAACTTCTTCCAGGTGAGGTTTCGGCATTTTGGGCTAGGCTGTAGGCTTGAGGTGGCGCAACTGTTAGGATGGGAAGTGGGTTAGGTAGATGCAGGACAATTGGCTATTGTATGGCCAAACATAAAGAAGGCAAGCCACAGTAGTCAGTAAGTTAGATGAGGCCACCCTCAGGGTGGAGGAGCAACACCCTATATTCCATCTGGGTACCCTCCAACCTGATGGCATGGATATCGACTGTAGCTTCCTGTAAATTAATTTCCTTTCCTTTATTCCCAACTGTGACCTTTTTGCTTCTTCTCACCTACGTATTACTTACCCTGGGTCCTCTCCTCCTTCCCTTTGTCCTATGGTTCACTCTTCTCTCCTCTGAGATTCTTACTTCTCCAGCCCTTGACCTTTCCCATCCATGTAGCTTCGCCTATCACCTTCCAGCTAGCCTCTCCTCCCACCCCCCCCACACCTTTTTATTCTGGAATCTTCCTCTTTCCTTCTCAGTACTAAAGAAGGGTCTTGGACCAAAACATTCATTATCCATTCATTCCATAAATGCTGCCTGACTTGCTGGTTCCTCCAGCATTTTGTGTGGGTTGGTTTGGATTTTCAGCATCTGCAGACTTTCTCTTATTTAAGCGCTCTCATTGTTAGATGGGTGAACAGTACTTTGAACTTTGAACAGCTAGCAGCAGGAGACTGGGGAGTAGAGAAGATGAGTACATTTCTGGGAATCAAGAGAAGGAAGAGACAATGGTTTAACAGGAAAGAAGGTGAGAAATGAGGCAGGTACTAAGAGGGATGAGGAGCAAGAGAGTGGGGAGACTGAGGAAGCAGATAGGGGAAAAGGGTTAAAAATAGGTCGACTGAGGGAACATCTGAGAAAAAGTGTGTGTGCTAGATCATGTATCTGAGCTCATTTTAGGGGATGATCATGGCTTGTGTGTACTTTGTGTACTGTGTACTGTGTGTGTGTGTGTGTGTGTGTGTGTGTGTGTGTGTAACCTATGCAGCAAAGCCTTGTCTCCAATTATCTTGCATCTCTCTAATATCAGACCAAGTCCTTGCTTTTTCAGGGCAGCATGGTAGCTGATGTGCAATAGCTCTTTTACATTAGACAATTAGACCATAAGATATAGAAGCAGAATTAGATCCATTTGGCCCATCAAGACTGCTCCACCATTCCATCATGGCTGTTTTATTTTCCCTCTCAGCCCCCATTCTCCTGCCTTCTCCCCATAACTCATAAAACAAAGACCATTTTTCAGTGAAACAAAAGTATTCTGAATCTTGAGAGACTGTATAAGAGGAATAATAAATCTTTATTTTGCTGTGTTTTCCATTAGCTTTCAAATAAAAATGACTAGATACACAACCAAGATCTTAGCTATTCATTGTTTTAATGAAAAATTTCTCTCAATCTCAGCTACAGTTGAGTGTATAAAGGGAAAACAGGAGGATAAATACAGGACCCTGGTGAAGCACTTTGTCAAATGGTGCAAGCTGAATCATCTGCAGCTCAACATCAGTAAGACAAAAGAGATGGTAATGGACTTTAGGAAGATCAAAACTATACTGCTCCCTGTTACTATTGATGGTGAGGACCTACAAGAACCTAGAGGTGCATCACTTGAGATTTGAGTGGAGCACCAACAGAGAGGCTGTGTACAAGAAGGGCCAGAATTGTCTCTACTTCTTGAGGAGACTGAGATCTTTTGGAGTTTGCAGGCCTCTCCTTCACATGTTCTGCCAGTCTGTTGTCACCAGTACAGTCTTCTATGCAGTGGTGTGCTGGGGCAATAGCATCAACATGGGTGATGCCAGCAGGCTCAATAAATTGACTAGAAAGGCTGGCTCTGTATAAGAGTCAAACTGGACATACTTGGAGGCTGTGGTAGAACAAAGGACCCTCTGCAAAATCTTGGCAATTCTGGACAATATTTCCCACTCTCTGCATGCCACCTTGTCTGAGTAGAGGAGCACTTTTAGTAATAGACTAAGATAACTGCACTATTCCAAAGAGTGCTATATGAAATAATTTTCACCCTTAGCATTTAGGCTCTATAATGAGTCAACTTAAAGCCGAGGAAGTGATGACCCCTCTCCTGTTAGACTGTTATTAATCTTTGCTTACCAGAGCTCTGTTTAAGCTCTTTTCAGCTCTGTATATTTTTTAACTCTCTATATCCCTGTTATCATGGACACCTTGTGCAATACTACCTCACTTCTTATCTGGACGGTGTGAATGTGCAGCTATTACCGTATAATATTACAGTAATTCTTGCACTACCATCTTATTAGTGTGAACTTGGAAATCTTGTAAATCTTCTAATCTTTGATTTGTAAATCTTGTATATCTCATTTTGAAGGTAACTTATTTTTCATTTTTTTTACTACTCTTCTAATATGTGTATTGTTGTGCACTTGTAATGCTACTGTGATCAATAAAGTATCTACCTATCTATGCAGTTCATCCCTGGCCTTAGGTATGGAAATACCATGATCCATGCTGTATATCTTATTTAAAGTTCAGAGGTTTAGATTCCTAATTTTGAGTATTTAACCTCCATTTCTTGATTCTAAATTTGATAAACTATAAAACTCTAGATCAACTTGAACCTACTGCAGCCTTTGGAATTAGGCCTAGGGCAAGACAATGGACTGTGGACAGCAACCAATATAAACTGTAGGACAGACAAGGGTGCCAAATCCTACACACTCCTAAAATGTGGTCACTGATGATGTGACTGCTCTTACCGTACTACACTTGGCTTTCCTCACACTGATTTTTTTTTGGTGAATAAGTTATTTTTATTTTATTTGATGTTTAATGTTCATTATTCAGTAGAAACATGGAAATTATTCTATAATTTACTGTGCTGGAGAACAAGCCATCTACGGAAAAGGAATGGGGTGGGAGTGGGTGCTTGAAGGCTTGAAGACAAGGAATCAACAGTCGTGTTTGTTTTTCTTTCAGTGTACTGGTTCAAAAAACACTTCTCAAAACAAATGAAGACATTTCATGACTCAGTAGTAAAACAGATGTTGGTTTTACTTGATTTTTTCATCTGAATCTAATGCTTGACCTTTATAGTGTATTTAAAAAATAGTTATTACATGCATCTGCCTGAAGCAGATGATGTTTGAAATCTATAAAAGTAGTTCAACACAAGCATATATTCTACATGAATGTGGAATTCTGCAGAATATATATTAGAAACAGAGCTTTCACACACAAAATGCTGGAGGAACTCAGCAGGTCAGGCGGCATCTGTAGAAAGGAATAAAATCAGTCAGCATTTGAGCCAAGACCCTTCATCAGGACTCAAAGTCAGACTTTGTTGACAATTTATGTTCCACTTATGCCTCACCTATTCTTTCTCCATTTAATCTATTAGAATAATATCTTATTTCTTCTTCACATGCTTGTCGAGTTTTCTTTCACTGTACCACATGTTCTCCTACCACTCCCAGGATAAAGTACTGTATATCTTTGTTGTTTGATTATTTTAGTGGTGGCTTCTGGTTTTGATCTTCTCCACCAGTAGAATCACAATATTAAAATATTTTATAACTGTAAAGACCTCTGTTATAACACTCAGTCATTTCTGTTATTGTCCTTGCAAATCACTTCCCAACTCTCCAGTGTCTCCAAATAATTTTTTGACATGATATGAGATATTGAGGCCATGGTTAAAAAAAAGAGGGCATTTGTAGCAAGTATAGGCAGTTAGGAACACTTGAGGTGTTTATGAAGTACAGTATAAGAAATGCAAGAAAACACTTAAGAAAGAAATCAGGCCGTCTAAAAGAAGGCATGAGATTGCCCTAGCAAACAAGGTGAAAGATAATCCTAAGGGATTCTACAGATATGTTAAGAGCAAAAGGATTCCAAGGGACAAAATTGGTCCTTTAGAAGATCAGAATGGTAATCCATGTGTGAAGCCAAAAGAAATGGGGACACAGAGTCTATAGAAGTGAAGCAAAGTGGCATCGACTTCATGGACCCTATACAGTTACTGAGGCGGAGGTGTTTGCTGTCCTGAGGCAAATTAGGGTGGATAAATCCCCAGGGCCTAACAAAGTGTTCCATCAGATCTTGCGTGAGTCAAGTTAAGAAGTGCCAAGGACCGAGTAGGGATATTTAAAACATTCTTCATGACAGGAGAGTTACCAGAGGATTGGAGGATAGCCAGTGATGTTCCGATGTTCTAAAAAGGGTCTAAACCGAAACCAGGAAATTATAGGCCAATGATTCTGACATCAGTTGTGGGAAAGTTATTGGACGGTATTCTAAGGAACCAGATATATAAGTATTTGAGTTGACATGGACTGATTAAGGATAGTCAGCATGGCTTTGTGTGTGGTAGGTCATGTCTAACCAATCTTATAGAGTTTTTCAAGGAAATTACCAAGAAAGTTGATGAAGGCAAGGCAGTGGATGTTGGCAAGGCATTTGACAAGGTCCTGCATGGGAGGTTGGTCAAGAAGGTTTAGTCACTCAGTATTCAAGATGAGATAGTAAACTGGATTAGGCATTGGCTTTGTGGCAGAAGCTAGAGAGTAGTAGTAAGTGGTTGCCTCTCTGACTGGAGACCTGTGACTAGTGGAGTGCCACAGGGATCATGCTGGGTCCATTGTTATTTGTCACCTATATCAACGATCTGGATGATAATGTGGTTAACTCGATCAGCGTATTTGCAGGTGACACCATCATGGTTGCAGAGGTATATGAACCAGCTGGAAAATAGGCTGAAAATTTGCAGTTGGAATTTAATGCAGACAATTGTGAATACTGTAGTTGCACTTTGGTAGGACCAACCAGGGTAGGTCTTACACAGTCAACAGTAGGGCATTGAGGGGTGCAGTAGAACAAATGGATCTGGGAATACAGGTCCATAATTCATTGTAAGTGGCATCACAGGGGGATAGGGTCATAGAGAGTTTTTGAGTTTTTGGCATTTTGGCCTACATAAATCAAAATATTGAGTACAGGAGATGGGATATTATGTTGAAGATGTCTAAGTTGGTAAGGCCTAATTTGGAGTACTGTGTGTAGTTTTGTTCATCTACGTACAGGAAAGATGTGAATAGGTTGAAAGAGTACACAGAAAATTTACAAGGATTTTGCCGGGTCTGGAGGACCTGAGTTATAAGGAAAAATTGAATAGGTTAGGATTTTATTCCTTGTAATGTAGAAGATTGAGAGGAGATTTGATAGAGGTATACAAAATTATGAGAGGTATAGATAGGGTAAAATGCAAGCAGGCTTTTTCCACAGAGGTTGGGTGGGGCTACAACCAGAGATCATGGGTTATGGGTGAAAGGTAAAAGGTTTAAGGGGAACATGAGGGGAAATTTCTTCACTCAGAAGGTTGTGTGAGTGTGGAAAGACCTGCCAGCCAAGTGGTGCATGCAAGCTCGATTTCAACATTTAAGTTTGGATAGGTACATGGTTGGTAAGAGTACGGAGGGCTATGGCCTCCATGCAGGTAGATGGGAGTAGGCAGTTTAAATGGTTTGGCATGGACTGGATGTGCAAAAGGCCTGTTGCTGTGCTGTACTTTTCTATGACTCAGTGTGGTTTTTAAGAAATTTTCCGAGAATGATCTGATACAATGATAGAATGATACAATGTACATAGGTTAAGGACAACTATAAATTGAAGAAAGTGCCAAACATTCTATATGGGGAAGAGGAAGACCCTGATGTGGTACTGTATTTCAGAACATTAATGGAGGGAAAAGGGTTGAAGCCTTTCCAGTAAGACTTAAGAAAGTTAAAGTATACCTAAAATGTAATGATTACTGGCAGAGTGATGATATGAGGCATTTCAATTATTTTAGATTTTTGAGGTTGGAGCAAACACTAACATATAAAGAATCTTCTGAGATGTATTCAACAGAAAGACAGTACCTGGTTCCATATTTATTTAATACCATGTATAAGGTGGCTATTTTGGACCTGGTTCTGGTCCTGGAAAATAAAGTGGACTGAGTTATGAGGAAGGACCAAGGGCCATCTAGAGGAGAACGTCTTCAGTGGAGGAGGGTTAATTACAACAGGAAGAGAAGATATTTGGCTTGGGTTAAGTTGAACCAAAAGATTGAGAAGTAAAACTGAAAATTATAATAGGTGACCTTTAAAGAGATGTTTCAAATACAGGAAGTGTATATTTCCATAAGGGGGTGAGGGAAGAGTTAGAAGAGAATAAGGCCCAGAAATTAGATCAATTGTTACTCATTGTTCAGGAAGTAAACTTACAAAAACAAATATCACTTGAGCCAGACTGTAATGGCAATTATTTTGGAGTTTTATTTATTTATTTATGTATTTACTTACTTTGAGATACAAAGCAGAATAGGCCCTTCTGGCCCTTTGAGCCAGACCACCCGGCAAACCCCCCCAACAGTCCTGATTTGACCTTAACCTAATCATGGGACAATTCACATTGAACAACCTACCCAGTATTGGACTGTGGGAAGAAACCAGGGGACCTGGAGGAAACCCATGCATTCTACAGAGAGGACATACAGAAACTCCTTAGAGAGGATGTGAGGATTGAGCTCTAAATTCCAACGTCTTGAGCTGAAATAACCTCATACTAACGGCTGTGCTACCGTGGTATCATACATTTCTGTCGCAATATTGGACTGGGCACTTCTGGGCTAATATACTATATTTGATTTCTACCTTGAATTAATTACAATATAATTTAGGCACAGCATCATTCACTGTCTACTGATAAATTCAGGCCTCCTGTTGAGGAAGTGATTGTTATATAACAATCACACAAAAAAAACCAAGCCCTTCCATGGATAAAAGATATCTTTGGGATAGAAAGAGGATATACAAAGTAAAATTTGATACTGGTAGACATTAGTATATCCAAAAAGGAAGAGAGGATTTTTAATAGAAATGTGTATGATCGTGCCGGGATTACATAGGATAAAAAGAACAAAGTTATTTTCCTCTGTGGATGGTTAAAAAAATGTTCATAGTTTTGAACACATGGGAGGTAGTGAGGAAATATTCAATGCAGAGAACAGTTATGATCAAGAACATTCTTTGTAACTATAATGGCAACATGCATTTGAATGAGAACCATGGGGAAAAGATTAGGGATTGGGATACGCTGACAGTTATACAAGGTGAAAGGCAAGTATTCTTGATGTGTACTGCACAATTTACTCTTCTGATAATTCCCTGCTATTAAATTTTCCATCTAAAAATAAAAAAACAGTATTTAAATTTGCTTCTGTTATTGCCCATTAGTCTCCAAATCAAATAAATTTTCTATTAATCACAATAGAAGGCCTTTTGCTTTTAGACTTCCTCAAAGGGATTGGGTCTGGAAAAAGATAAATAAGGTTAAAAATTGAACAGCTGTAACCTGAAACTGTTTTGTTTGGTTAAGCTGTGGCTTTGCAATACGCAAAGCAGACCAGCAAGTGCAATATTAAGCAGTTAAGTTGCTAATGCATCATGACATATTGAAAATTTACTATTGCTTGAAACATGCTCTGAAAATCTCTGTAATATCAAGTGTACTTAAATTAAAAATGCAATGTAATGACAGCCAAAAAATTGGAAGCAATAGCAAAATGGAAAGATACATTATTGAGATCTACGAGAGTGTGATTTCTGCTATGAGCATGGATCTGACAATTCTTGATGGACTTGTGAAAGAGGTCACAGTGGGGTCCACAAGGTAAGCATGTATCAAATGATATAATATTTGCGATGTCTTCTGTTTATATTATACATTCCATTTTAGGGAATAGAGTTAAGGAATTCACCATAAAAAAGAATTGGGTTAAATGTTGTATGATATATTCCTTTGAGATTTGCTTCTTGTGCAGCTGAAAGCATCAGGATTGTTAATTAGGCCATTGTTTGATGCAGATTTGAACACATGTTTGAAATATTTTCTTCAAACAGACTTTCAAAGGAGAAAAATAGATCTGATAATTAAAATATGATGTGATGAAGTCATTTCCATGAAGTATGAAAAACATCTAATGAAAATGACAAGATCGCATATGGTGTAAATATTTGCCATCTCCTGAAGTCTGCTGACGCTGCCGCTTTGCTCTACAAATCTGACTGCCTAATTAGGAACCTGGTACACATCCAGTAAAACAGTTGGCTTCAGTGGAATATCAGATTGAGGGAATCTCATTGAAAGACTTAGATGACATCATGATAAAAACAACTGAAGATCTAAGTTCCAAAGTCTTAAAGTTACTCTGTCTTAGGAACATATTTGGAGTTGGTTAAAGGATGGTGTTTCATCAAGACTGGAACATTATACCCTGTTCCTCAGTTTGCATATGGCTATGTGAACACTTGTATGTTGAGGTTCTTGACACGATTAATGGTTTTAGGTGAACCTGGTGGGGACAGATGAACTTACACTGCCAAAGGGTCATTTGGGCAAAATTTCATGACGTGAACGAAGCTCTGATCATCAAAGCCATAATCACAGTTTAGTCTTTTTTCTAATTTTCCACTTCTATTGCAAGGGGTTACATCTCTGGCTCTATCTCAAATATTTCAAGATGGACTAAAAACTGAAAATCAAAAACCTGCAGATGCTGGGAAATTTGGAAATTTAACAGAAGATGCTGGAAATACTCAGCAGGTCAGGCAGCAGCTATAGAAAGAGAAAGAGAGTTAACATTTCTTTACAAAGACCTTTGTTAAAGGGTTTCAATATTTTCTGATTTTACTCTAAGCCTTCTTGATAAAGATTAAATCATGAAGAAAAATCTTCTTTCACCAAAGAATGGTGGAAATATGGAATTGAGTGGAGTTCAGATATGGAGGGCTTGCAGGAAATGTTATGAAGGACATTTAGGGGAGACTATAGATGAACATGTGAAGAAAGAATAAAGAATTACACACACACACACACACACACATACAGATGAGGGGTGATTGATAAGTTTGTGGCCCAAGGTAGAAGGAGATGTTATTAACTTCAAACTTTCTGCATCATTACTCAAAGAGCTGAACTGCATGTGCATGTAACGAGAGCTGTATAACTCATGTTTGACAAATCTTATTGAATTTTTAGAAGAGGTTACTAGGAAAATTTATGAGGGTAAAGTGGTGGATGTGGTCTATATGGACTTCAATAAGGCCTTTGACAAGGTTCCACACGGAAGGTTAGTTAGGAAGGTTCAATCGTTAGGTATTAATGTCGAAGTAGTAAAATGGATTCAACAGTGGTTGGATGGGAGATGCCAGAGCGTAGTGGTGGATAACTGTTTGTCAAGTTGGAAGCCAGTGACTAGTGGTGTGCCTCAGGGATCTGTACTGGGTCCAATGTTGTTTGTCATATACATTAATAATCTGGATGATGGGGTGGTAAATTGGATTGGTAAGTATGCAGATGATACTAAGATAGGTGGCATTGTGGATAATGAAGCAGGTTTTCAAAGCTTGCAGAGAGATTTGGGCCAGTTAGACGAGTGGGCTGAAAGCTGGCAGATGGCGTTTAATGCTGATAAATATGAGGTGCTACATTTTGGTAGGACTAATCAAAATAGGACATACATGTTAAATGCTAGGGCATTGAAGAATGCAGTAGAACAGAGGGATCTAGGAATAATGGTGCATAGTTCTCTGAAGGTGGAATCTCATGTAGATAGGGTGGTGAAGAAAGCTTTTGGTATGATGGCCTTTATAAATCAGAGCATTGAGTATAGGAGTTGGGATGTAATATTAAAATTGTACAAGGCATTGGTGAGGTCAAATTTGGAGTATTATGTACAGTTCTGGTCACCAAATTATAGGAAAGATGTCAACAAAATAGAGAGAGTACAGAGAAGATTTACTAGAATGTTACCTGGGTTTCAACACCTCAGTTACAGAGAAACGTTGAACAAGTTAGGTCTTTATTCTTTGGAGCGTAGAAGGTTGAGGGTGACTTGATAGAGGTATTTAAAATTATGAGGGAGATAGAGTTGACGTGGATAGGCTTTTTCCATTGAGAGTAGAGGGAGATTCAAACAAGAGGACATGAGTTGAGAGTTAAGGGGCAAAAGTTTAGGGGTAACACGAGGGGGAACTTCTTTACTCAGAGAGTGGTAGTGGTGTGGAACGAGCTGCCAGTAGAAGTGGTAGAGGCAGGTTCGATTTTGTCATTTTAAAAAAATTGGATAGGTATATGGACAGGAAAGGAATGGAGGGTTATGGGCTGAGTGCAGGTAGATGGGACTAGGTGAGAATAAGCGTTCGGCACGGACTAGAAGGGTTGAGATGGCCTGTTTCCGTGCTGTTATTGTTATATGGTTAAAAAACTCATCTCCTTCTACCTTAGGCCACAAACGTATCAGTCACCCCCGCTGTGGACCACTTTCTGGAGGTCCAAGACGCTGACTTCTACAAAGAAGGGATCCGTATGCTCTACGACCGCTGGACTAAATGTATAAATGTAGGAAAAATAAACGTGCTAGGTTTTCCAAAATTGACTCCTTCTATCTCAGGCCACAAATTTATCAATCATCCCCCGTAGATGAGGAAGGACTGGAAAAGGGTTCCTTTGAGCATAACTGGAATGGTTGGTTGTGCTGAACAGCTTGTTTCTATGTATATATCATGTATAAAACCTTAGACTTCTATACTTGAGGAAAGTGATCTTAAGTTTGCAAAGTATTGGCCATTTCCATTTCAACCCTTCACAAGGATGCCTAAAGTCTTCTGTTACTGAGAGAGTAATCTAATTAATTTCCCTTGCTCTTGTATATAGTTATGTGATGAGATCATTTAAAATCTAATTGAGGTACAGTATTTGTTTAGATCAGTAATTAGAAAAAATGTTTAAATAGTTTTAATATATTATAAATTCAATTTTATAGCTGATGTAATATCTTGAACTTACTAAATATTTTTGTGTTCTGTGGCATTGCTTAGAGATTTTATTGTAACTTGGAGTGCCATCGTTGCAGCAAGCGACCATAAGACCATAAAATATAAGAGCAGAATTAGTCAATTTGGCCCATCGAGTCTGTTCCTCCATTTCATCATGGCTGATCTATTTCCCTCTCAGCCCCAATCTCCTGCCTTCTCCCCGTACCCCTTCATGTCCTGACCAATCAAGAAGCTATCAACCTTTGTCTTAAATATTCCAAAGACTTGGCCTCCATAACTGCTATGGAAATGAATTCCACAGATTCATCACTGTCTGGCTAAAGAAATTCCTCATCATCTCCATTTCGAAGTATGTATTCTGAAGGAGTAAACACTTAGAAGGATTTGAAATTATGTTTGTGAGAACCAGTTTTTTTATTCATCCTTGTAGCTGGATTATATATATATATAAAGTAAATGTGCTCCCTTCATATGTAGTTGCATATTTATTTATCTGGATAATATGAGGAATTTGCACCGTGGGAAATAAATTGCCACCTGCTGGAGAGAAGAACATGTGGTAGCACTAGTTTTAAGTTCAATGATATTAGCAATGAAAGGAAAATAGCAATGTAGAATTACAGAGTGTTGTGGCCTCCAGTAGCTGAGATACCTAATCCTACAAAAGAACATTTAGAGTACAACAGAACAGATTATTGCATTCATTGGGTTATTTTATTACTCCAAAACAAAGAGAACAATGTTTAGCCTTAAAACTCCAATGTTGGCTTCAGAGCTTTATGATATCATGATACTTAGCTTATACAGAATAAAAGCTGTCACACATAAAATACGTTTGTAAATTCTAAGCACAAAAACATGTTGCATATACCTAGTTAAATCTTTCTGCTGATATTAATAGCTTTGGAAGAACAACTGCATCACACTTCCCCCTGAGAAGTGTATTTCTCTAATGGAATTGTTACAGGATACATTTCAAGTACAGAAAAGCATTATTAAATTTAATATGACAAATCCTGCATTTATCTGTCTTCCCAATTTAATATAACTTAATAATGCAGCTTAAAAGAATTTATTAGACTAATTGGAGAGGTATAAGGCATCAGAGGTTTAAACTACAGCTGTTTACCTATGGGATCTTCCTTCGAATTCTTTCTGGTCTAATGGGATGGGAGTCTTTTCTGTCTGTATGTGTTAAGAGTAACAGTTGACTTGAACTGGTATGTCATTGCTGTGTTTTGAGTGGCAAGATATAATGTTCTTAATTTTGTAATCATTTGTGCAACCTTCTCGCCGGGGTTTATACACTAACTTGGCTCATTCGTGGTAGGAATGCTGCCTTTCATAAGCAATACAGATCTAGGATTGGTATGATTTGGGGTTCAACCAAACAACGTGATGTTCTGATTAAAAGGATCTCAATTTGAATGAATGCTGTGTAAATACTGCCCATACACAGTTAAAGGTAACCCAGAAAAGACAAATTGTACACCAGCATAAAATTATAAAGCAAGTACATTTACCGTTTTCAATAGGTACACTTAATATGAGAGAAATGTATACAAAATACATCCTGAAATTCTTTTTCTTCACAAACATCCACGAAAACAGACCCCTCCTATGCACAAGCAGCAGCAAGGCAATGACCACCCCCAGGGGCAAAAAAGCATCGGTGTCCTCCACCGAGCACTCAAGTGTGCAACAAAGCATCAATAAAGACACAGACTTGCAGTACCCCAAAGACTACTCATTTATCCAGTAATTCGACATACCACAGGCTCTCTCTCTCTCCCTAATAAGGGAAAAAGAGGTGACCCTGATTCACAGCGAGAGGGGAGACATAACAAACAACTCGCTGATTTATAATATAAAAGTCTGTTGCATCGCTTTTTCCCAGCTCTGCACCCAGAGAAGCGGCCCCAAAGGCTCAGGTCTCTGGACACACAGCCCACAGCAGCTAACCCACTGCTCCCGATATTTCGTGTTCTCCCATGACGCTTCAGTCAGGGGCACCGGCCTAGAATCAGCCCGTCTCAAGAGCCACGAAAATCTGGCACCCTGAAGGCGTGCTAATCTTCCAGGCCGCATCCTTGGGATATCAGAAAGCAGCTGGTCGCAAGGCCCTGAGAGCAGATCCCATTCCAGCAAAGGACTTAAGTCAGAGTGTAACTCCAGGTCAGGGTCTTTAAAAGAACCTTGAAAAAGATAGCAGCACACATCAAAGTTGCTGGTGAACGCAGCAGGCCAGGCAGCATCTCTAGGAAGAGGTATAGTCGACGTTTCGGGCTGAGACCCTTCGTCAGGACTAACTGAAAGAAGAGCTAGTAAGAGATTTGAAAGTGGGAGGGGGAGGGGGAGATCCAAAATGATGGGAGAAGACAGGAGGGGGAGGGATGGAGCCAAGAACTGGACAGTTGATCGGCAAAAGGGATATGAGAGGATCATGGGACAACCCTTTTCCTTCTCTCTGGCCCTCCTGTCCCATGATCCTCTCATATCCCTTTTGCCAATCAACTGTCCAGCTCTTGGCTCCATCCCTCCCCCTCCTGTCTTCTATCATTTGGATCTCCCCCTCCCCCTCCCACTTTCAAATCTCTTACTAGCTCTTCCTTCAGTTAGCCTTGACGAAGGGTCTCGGTCCGAAACGTCGACTGTACCTCTTCCTAGAAATGCTGCCTGGCCTGCTGTGTTCACCAGCAACTTTGATGTGTGTTGCTTGAATTTCCAGCATCTGCAGAATTCCTTGTGTTTGTGTTGAAAAAGATAAAAAGAGATTTCAGAGTTAGAAATAGAGCTGTTCCAAAGATGCAAGCAAACGAGTCACCGCTTAGCGCCATCATAACTTCGCTCCACCCCTCCGTCTTAACAGAGAAAGAAAAAGAAAGATAAAAGGGCCCATTACAGTTAAACCATTCTAAATGTGCACATAAGTGTTGGAGCTAATTTCTGCAGTACCTGGGTGTACAGCTTTACTCACATCGCACAATTCTCATCACCAACCACAGTTAGAACTTCTCTTCTTGGAATCCTTGGCCTTGTGAAGCACTCCTTACAAAACCGTCTCCCCTTCAAATGGGTTCCTCCAGGCATCTTCGCTGGTGCACTTCTCCCCATACGTCCCAACAAAAATCCCCAAACCAGACTACCGTTCTTCAGAAATCTCTTCCTGACCACCTCTCCAGAACTTTCTTTCACATCCCACAACTCTGATTGGCTGAAACAACTTTCCTAAGTTGGACAACATGGCTCCTTATCTTTAACCAAAGTCAAAACACTCTTTCCAGCAGGGCACACCACTTTAACAGAAAACTGCTAAACTAAAATATCCCAACCCTCCCCTCTCCACTAACACCAGCCTCCCTCCCCCTCCATCCTCAGATCCCGGCTCTCATCTGTGCCGGGTCTTTACCATCCCCTCCGACCTTCAACTCTTTGAGGCAGAGCGCTCTGTCCTCAGTACAGGCCTTACCTTTGTCCCCCTTCGCCCACACCTCAGTGAGTTCCGCGTGCGTCATGACACTGAACTCTTCTTCCGCCGGCTCCATCTTCAAGCCTACTTCTTCGGCAAGGACTCTCCTACCCCCACCGATGACCCCTTCTCCCATCTTCAACCCTCCTCCTCTTCATGGACACCCTGCTCTGGCCTTCTGCCTGCTCTGGATCCCTTTATTGCTAACTGTCAACGGGACATCAACCATCTCAACTTCACCACACCTTGTTCCAATTCCAACTTCACTCCTTCCGAATGCTCTGCTCTCCAATCCCTCCGCACCAATCCTAACCTTACTATAAAACCTGCTGATAAGGGAGGGCACTGTTGTTGTCTGGCTTACTGACCTCTACCTTGCCGAGGCACAGTGACAACTCGCTGATACCTCCTCTTATTTACCCCTCGATCATGACCCCACTAAGGAGCATCAGGCCATTGTCTCCCACACCATCACCAACCTTATTAGCTCTGGGGATCTCCCATGCACTGCCACCAACCTCATAGTTCCCACACCCCGCACTTCCCATTTCTACCTCCTACCCAAGATCCACAAACCTGCCTGTTCAGGTAGACCCATTGTTTCAGCTTGCTCCTGCCCTACCAAACTCATTTCTGCATAACTTGACACTGTTTTATCCCCCCTTGTTCAACCTCTTTCCACCTATGTTTGTGACACTTCTCATGCTCTGAATTTTTTCAATAATTTTAATTTCCCTGGCTCCCACCGCCTTACTTTCACCATGGATGTCCAGTCCCTATATACCTCCATCCCCCACCAGGAAGGTCTCAAAGCTCTCAGCTTTTTTTTGGATTCCAGATCTAACCAGTTCCCCTCTACCACCATTCTCCTCCGTCTAGCAGAATTAGTCCTTACTCTTAGTAATTTCTCCTTTGGCACCTCCCACTTCCTCCAAACTAAAGGTGTAGCCATGGGCACCCATATGGGTCCCAGCTATGCGTGCCTTTTTGTTGGCTTTGTGGAACAGTCCATGTTCCAAGCGTATACTGGTATCTATCCCCCACTTTTCCTTCGCTACATCGACGACTGCATTGGCGCTGCTTTCTGCACGCATACTGAGCTTGTTAACTTCATTAACTTTGCCTCCAACTTTCACCCTGCCCTCAAATTTACCTGGTCCATTTCCAACACCTCCCTCCCCTTTCTTGATCTTTCTGTCTCTATCTCTGGAGACAGCTTATCTACTGATGTCTACTATAAGCCTTCGGACTCTCACAGCTACCTGGACTATTCCTCTTCCCACCTTGTCTCTTGCAAAAATGCCATGCCCTTCTCACAATTCCTACATCTCCACTGCATCTGCTCTCAGGATGAGGCCTTTCATTCCAGGACGAAGGAGATGTCTTCCTTTTTTAAAGAAAGGGGCTACCCTTCCTCCACCATCAACTCTGCTCTCAAGCGCATCTCTCTCATTTCACGCAGATCTGCTCTCACCCCATCCCCCCCCCGCCACCCCACTAGGGATAGGGTACCCCTTGTCCCCACCAGCCTCCGGGTCCAACATATAATTCTCCGTAACTTCCACCACCTCCAACAGGATCCCACCACCAAGCACATCTTTCCCTTCACCCCCTTTCTGCTTTCTACAGGGATCTCTCCCTATGCGACTCCCTTGTCCATTCATCTCCCCATCCCTTCCCACCGATCTCCCTCCCGGCACTTATCCTTGTAAGCGGAACATCTGCTACACATGCCCTTACACTTCCTCCCTTACCACCATTCAGGGCCCCAGACAGTCCCTCCAGTTGAGGCGACACTTCACCTGTGAGTTGGCTGGGGTGATATACTGTGTCCGGTACGGCCTTCTATATATTGGCAAGACCATTTCGCTGAACACGTACGCTCTGTCCGCCAGAGAAAGCAGGATCTCCCAGTGGCCACACATTTTAATTTCATGTCCCATTCCCATTCTGATATGTCAGTCCCTGGCCTCCTCTACTGTCAAGATGAAGGCACACTCAGGTTGGAGGAACAACACCTTATATTCCATCTGGGTAGCCTCCAACCCGATGGCATGAACATTGACTTCTCTAGCTTCTGTTAATGGCCCTCCTCCCGTTCTTACCCCATACCTTATTTATTTATTTATTTGTTTGTTTATTTTTTCCTTTTCTCTCTCTGTCTCTCTCACAATAACTCCTTGCTCGTTCTCCATCTTCCTCTGACACTCCCCTCCCCCTTTCTTTCTCTCTAGTCCTCCTGTCCCATGATCCTCTCCCTTCTCCAGCCTTGTATCCCTTTTGCCAATCACCTGTCCAGCTCTTGGCTCTATCCCTCCCCCTCCTGTCTTCTCCTATCATTTCGGATCTCCCCATCCCCCTCCCACTTTCAAATCTCTTACTATCTCTTCTTTCAGTTAGTCCTGACGTCAACTGTGATTCTTCTTATGGATGCTGTCTGGCCTGCTGCGTTCCACCAGCATTTTGTGTGTGTTGCTTGAATTTCCAGCATCTGCAGATTTCCTCATGTTTGCGAAACTAAAATACCTCACAGCATAGCTGTAGAAATCTAAACCACGGCATTACAAAGATTTAAAGTAGGTAACAGAAGGGGTATTATGAGAATTCTAAAGTAACTTTTTAATAAGGGATGCTGCTATGAGAATGGAAGTAGGATGTTTTATTGGACTATAGAGGAAGTCATAATCAATATCTGTCCCTGCAATATCTCATTGGGATTGATTGATGCTAACTCAAGGTGTCAAAAATCCTCCAGAAATTATGTCCCATGAAGTGATGGTCAGAATTTTTTTTGAATACATAAAATTTTAACTGATTTGATGCAAGTGTGATATCAAACTAAACTAAATTATTACTTTAATCATTTCAGACAAGGTATATGATAGTGTTTGCAAATGTTAGCTTTTCTTTTAATTAGAGTCATATATTCATGGAGCACTACACAACAAAAAAGGCCCCTCAGGCAGTCTAGTCTGTGCTGAGCCACTAATCTGCTTAGTCCATTGGACCAGCACCAAGATCATAGTCCTCCAAATCCCCTCTCATCCATGTACCTACCCAAATTTCTCTTTAATGTTGAAATCGACCCTGCATCCACCATTTGTGCTGGCAGCTCATTCTATGCTCTCAACCTCCTTTGAGTGAAGAAGTTACCACTCATGTTCCCTTAAATATTTCACCTTTTACCCTTAACCCATGACTTCTAGTTGTAGTCTCACCCAACCTTAATAGACAAACCTTGCTTGCACTTACCCTATCTGTACCCCTCATAATTCTGTATACCTCTATCAAATTTCCCCTTAATTTTCTATGTTTCAGGGAATAGAGTCATAACCTATTCCCTATAGTTCAGGTCCTCAAGTCCCAGCAACATCCTTGTAAATTTTCTCTGCACTCATTCAATCTTATTTACATCTTTCCTGTAGGTGACCAAAACTGCACACCAATTAAGCCTCACCAACACTTTATGCAATTTCAACATAACATCCCAGCTCCTGTACTCAGTGCATTGATTTATGAAGGCCAATGTGCAAAAAGCTTTCTTTATGAACCCATCTAACTGTAACATCATTTTCAAGGAATGATGGATCTGTATTCCAAGATCCCTCTGTTTACCACACTCCTCAGTGCCCTACTGCTCACTGTGTAAGATCTACCCTGGTTGGTCCTTCCAAAGTGCAATACCTCACACTTGTCTGTATTAAATTCCATCTGCCATTTTTCAGCCCGTTTTTCCAGCTGGTTCAGATCCTGCTGCAAGCTTTGATAGCCTTCCTCACTATTCAATACACTCCCAATCTTGGTGTCATCTGCAAATTTGCTTGTCCAGTTAACCACATTATCATCCAGATTGTTGATGTAGATGACAAACAACAATGGACCCAGCAACGATTCCTGTAGCACATTCTAGTCACAGGCCTCCAGTCAGAGGGGTCTCTACAACAACTCTCTGGTTTCTTCTAGGAAATCCAATTTACTACCTCATCTGGAATGTCAAACGACCAAACCTTCTTGACCAACCTCCCTTCTGATACCAGAATCAGAATCAGATTTAATATCACTGGCATATGTCGTGAAATTTGCTGTAATGCAGCAGAAATACATGATAATACATAACAATAGAGAAAAAATGTGAATTACTGTATATATATACTGTAATTCATATTTTATTATGTATATATAGTACATATAATAGTTACATTAAATGACTAATGCAAATAAAAAAAGTAGTGAGATACTGTTCATGGGTTCAATGTTCATTCAGAAATCTAATGGCAGAAAGGAAGAAGCTGTTCCGGAATCACTGAGTGTGTGCCTTCAGGCCCCTGTACTTCCTCCCCAGTAGAAGCAATGAGAAGAGGGAATGTACTGGGTGATGGGACAGGTGAATCAATACTCAATTTTTAAAAAATGGACAAAATATTAAAATACTCACAATTATTTCCTACTTGCATCTTCCTAGTAAGTCTGTAACAGTAATTTATATAGTTCAAAAACAACATTTTAGAAAAATTATATATAAAAAATATTCAGAATTTCTATTCAACGAAATTATTCATGTATCTCTTTGGAAGTTTTTACTTGTTGATATGAATAATCATAAAAAACAATGGAGTTTCCACTCTCATCGTCTACCAGTTATTATCTGGTATTTTTGTTGATTTTTTAAATCTATTTTTTGGTTTTAGGTACTTGACGGTGTACATTTCATACACTAAATATATTTCTACATTTTTCACTAGTACTTCGCCCTTTGTAAATCTCCTGCACTCTTATGAGTCTTGCATATCATATTGTTTTTACCTTATCTGATCATATTCATGGAGTCAGAGAGTCAAGGAGCATGAGAATGGGCCCTTTAGCCCACTGTGTTCATGCAGTTCATAATCTCATCTAAGTACTTCTCAAATGTATGAGTGTCTCAGAATCATCTACCTACTTAGTGCATTCCAGATTTCAATCAGCCTCTGGTTGAAAAAAATATTCCTCAAATTTCCTCTATCTAAATCTATATGGAATATTTACCTTTATTTTATGACCACTGGCTATAGACACCTCTAAATTTTCTCACTTATCTACTCTGTCTTTGTCCCTCATAATTTTCTATAATTCAATCCGATCCCTCTCAGTCTTCTCTGCTCTGAAGTCTACCCCAGACTATTCAGCATTTTCTCATAGCTGAAACACCTACACCATAAGACATAGGAGCAGAGTTAGGCCCATCAAGTCTACTCTGCCATTCCATCATGATTGATTTATTATTCCTCTCAACTCCCAATATCCTGCTGTCTTTCTGTAAACTTTTGATGCCCTTACTAATCAAGAACCACTTCAACCTCCACTTTAAATATACTCAACAACTTGGCCTCCACAGCTGTCTGTGGCAATGAAATCCACAGATTCACCACACTCTAGCTGAAGAAATCCTGTTCTAAAGGGACATCCTTCTATTTTGAGGCTGTACCCTCTGGTCCTAGATTCCCTTACAGTAAGAAACATTCCTGTCCACATCCACTCTATCAAATTTGAGGTAATAGTCTGGCACAATTCCTCTGCACCCTCCTTAGTGCAATTACATACCTCCTGTAGAGTGGTAACAAGTACTCTAGTTGTGACTTAACTAAAATCTATAAATTTTTTTTTGATAACCTCCCTTTTCAATACTTTATGCCCTAACAAATGAAGGCAAATCTCTGTCAAAGTCCCTCTCTTTTCCATAGTATGTCAGAGTGTCTTACTATTCATTATGTGTATTCTAACCTTTCAAAGTTCATTATTATTAAAGTCCACCTGCCATCTTACCAACTTGTCAATATCAAACTCATCAGAAACTGCACACTTTGCTATCAGCAATATCACCAATTTACAGATCTACAAATTCATATCCAGATCATTAATGTGTGTAACAAACAGCAAAGACCCTGGCAGTAAACTCTTCATTACACCATTGGTTACTGATTTTTGTTTGCGAAACTGAACGTTTATATTTGCATTCTCTGACCAATCAGCAAGCTAATTTTTAATCTAATTTGCCAAGTTGCCCCGAACTATACAGATCCTTATCATTTGGATCTGTCTCCCATGTGGGACTTAGTCAAAGACCTTACAGAAGTTTGTTTATTTTATAACTGTACCACCCTCATCAGTTCACTAACTAAGGTACAGGCCCTCACCCAGTTACGAAGAGCTGACCTATGGATATCGTATATGAGTGTGTATTTGGGTGACTGGAATGGATAGCCATTTCATCACCATCTAGATAACTGATGCCATTGCTACGTCAGTTTGTCTCTGGGTGAAAATATTTACAGAAACGTATCATTTCTATTATTGATTGAAGCAAACTTGATAGTTATGGCCCTTTTGTAGTAGAATTTGATCAGAATCAGAATTATTTTATTATATGATGCAAAATTGTTCTGCAGTAACAGTCCAGTGTAACTATATAAAATCACTATAAATTACAGAGCAATAAATTGTTCAAAACAAGGAATAACAAGGAAGTGTTCATGGGTTCATGGACCATTCAAAATTTGATGGCTGAGGAGAAGAAGCTGTTCCTGAACTGCTAAGTGTGGGTCTTCAGGCTCCTGCACCTCCTCCATGATAGGAACAATGAGAAGAGGGTATGTCCCCTATGGTGAGGATTCATTGTGATTGATTCCATCTTGTTGAGGAACCAGTTTCAAAGATTGATGCATTTCCATCCAGAATTATGCAAGAACAACAGTAATATATTGGAATTTTGGTGCCTGTGTAAACATTTTCTTAAGATGAATCATACCATCAAGCTGAATATGTGGTTAACCACACAGGGTTTAATTAGAATTTGTTTAGCTAAAGTATTCAATATGCTTAGAATTCAAGCCAACTATCTGATACAGAAGCCCAGAGTATAAAAAAAGGTTATGTTAATCCTTGAAAAACATTGGTTAGATCACAGTGATAAAAACAAGAGATTCTGCAGATGCTGGAAATCCAGAGCAACACACACAAAGTGCTGGAAGAACTCTGCGGGTCAGGTAGCATTTATGGAAATGAATAAACAATCAATGTTTCTGGCTGAGACCTTTCATCAGGTCCCAGTGAGATTGGTATGCCCATTTCTGGATGCCATATTTCATAAACTTGACAAGGCACTGAAGGGAAACAGATGTTACTTTTGTCCTATGCACTCACCCCACCCTCAAAGTACTTGACAACCTTAAACATTTTTTCCACCTTTTCCATTTCTGATAGTCATACTTTATTGATCCCGGGGGAAATTGGTTTTTGTTACAGTTGCACCATAAATAATTAAATAGTAATAAATCCATAAATAGTTAAATAGTAATATGTAAATTATGCCAGGAAATAAGTCCAGGACCAGCCTATTGGCTCAGGGTGTCTGACCCTCCAAGGGAGGAGTTGTAAAGTTTGATGGCCACAGGCAGGAATGACTTCCTATGATGCATCTCGGTGGAAAGGCATTTGATTTAAAACATCAACTTTGTTTTTCTGGCCACAGATGTTGCCTGATTTCCTGAGTGTTTACAAAAGCCAGTGTTATTATTTAAGACTTTCGGCCTTTTAGGATTTATTTTAAGTTTTCTAGCATTTGTATTTCTTAAACTGTTTGATAAAATATGTTACCGTTGTACTGGAAAAAAAATACTATCCTTGGAGCCTGCATAGAACTGATGAGCTAAATAGGTCTTTTTAGGTCATTGTAGGGCATGGACAAGGCCTTCTTAAATAACTATAACTTTTAAGTTTATGGGGTCAAGACCATTAGGAGTGCTTCACCTGACCCCAGAATGATGGCCATGACTTTTCCTCACTGGGTTCTCGCACCTAACACACACAAAACGCTGGAGGAACTCAGCAGGCCAGACAGCATCTATGGAAAAGAGTACAGTTGACGTTTCAGGGTGAGACCCTTCATCAGGACTGGAGGAAAAAAAGATGAGGAGTCAGAGTAAGAAGCTAGGGGGAGGGGAGTAAGAATCACAAGATGATAGGTGAAATTGGAAGGGGGAGGAGGGGTGAGGTAAAGAGCTGGGAAGTTGATTGATGAAAGAGATACAAGGCTGGAGAATGGGGAATCTGATAGGAGAGGACAAGAGGCCATGGAATAAAGAAAAGGGAGAGGAGTACTAGAGGGAAGTGATGTGCAGGTAAGGAGATAAGGTGAGATAGGGAAATGGTGAAGGAGAAGGGGAGGGGCATTACCAGAAGTTTGAGAAATTTCAAATTCCCAAATATACTTTTATCCCACAGAATCAGATCTGTTCTGTGTTACCATGTGTTGTCCAAGTTGGCAATCTTAATCCTTGTGATTTATTTTGGAGACATTGATTTTTCACTATAATCCTTACAAGTTATCATCTGTCATACATTCTGCTCTTCCCCATCCATCTGGAAGTGTGCTGTATGTGTTTCATTAGGGTCTTAGACAGGAACTGATGAAATTTAGTCAAGACACAGGCTAGTGCCAGTGAAAGGCTTTCTTGGGGCTTGAACTTAGAACCTATAAATTGGAGTCAAAATCTTAGCTTCTTAAATTGTCAAGTCCTTTACCTCTTTTTCCATCACATCATAATATCAGAAGTTTAAAAGACATTAATAGGATTGAATTCTACTTCATCTTCTGCTTTACAGTGTAAAAATTCCTCTTTTAAAAAATACAACTGATTGAACTCTGAATTTTTACACAATCATTGGCAACTGTTACAAAAATTGTAATAAAATTTACAAATGTAATAAGTTGTAATAAGAAAAACAATGCAAAACACATGTCACACATCTGAGCAAATATGTATTTGGCCAATAGATGCCAAAAGATGTTTCAGCTCATTTTCATTTTGTACGAGATAACTTGTAATATTATCTGAATAAGTAGGAGGAGAACAACTAATAATAAAAGTTGGCATGCATATTACTCTCAGTCCACTTTCTTGGATTCTCTAGATACCAGGAGCTAACTTTAGTAAATGCCTTTTCATGTCTCTCATACTGTATATTTCAAAATGTATCATATAAAGAATGTTTGAGTTGCTTTTATGTAAGTAATACATCAGCTACTCACAAGATTTCACAATTAGAAAGGAAACCACCAGTCTCTTAATTACTTTTGTTAATGTTCTGTACTTTTGACACTTTTAATGTAGAGGCAGACAGATAATTGATAAGCTATGGAAGTGGATGGTTACATTCAGATCAACCATCATCCTTTTAAATAGTGGAGCATACTAGAGTGGCTAAGTGACTTACGTGACATCCATGTAAACAACTGAAAGAAGAGAGGTGGAGCTTCATTAAGTTTTAATTATTTATTGAATGTGGATATCGGTGGCAAGGATATTCTCTCTATTTTGCTGGAACTCAGTAGCTTAATGAGCCATTTTAGAGGGCAGGTAAGAGTGAACTCAATTGTTAGATTGGATGAGAGTGGCAGATTTCCTTCCCTCAAAGATATTACCACAATCCAGTAGTGCTGTGACACTGGTACTGAGATTACATTTAAAAAATATTCTGTATTTATTAAATTTATTTTAAATTTTGTAGGTGTCCTATGTGAATCAATCTTTTATATCTATTATTCTATTATTAACTGTCTAGAATGTTGGATGTCAAGTCCAGTAAGTTCACTGGTATTTAACCTCTAAATGAAAGGTGTGGAATCTATAATAATCAAATACTACATAGTTTCTGGACAGTAGTTTCAAAATTAATTGATAAATCCATAAATACTGTGTATACCCTTGTCATTTTTAGTTGGGTTATAGCCCTTGCAAAGAGGAAGAAAACTTCAAGGATTAAGGAAAATAACTTAAAAAGGACTAAAATAAAAAAAAAAGAAATACAAGCATAATATTAGGCTGCTGAATGTAAGTAAAAATTGCTATGATTTAAGAGGCTAGCAAGACCAAATTTTAACTCTGCTCTTACTTGAATCTCTCTCACTTGTAATATAAATTATGTAATTAATAGAAAACCAGCAAGTATCTTTTACAGTTTTAATCAATTTCTAATCCAAGACTGCTTAATGTTGACCTGGTTTTATAATTAAAGGTCAGGCATTTGAACTTTAGAACCAAGTCAATGCTTGGCATATAATGCAGTATGATTCATGAGCAACACTCACAGCACTCTGGAGGAACTCAGCAGGTCGGGCAGCATCAGTGGAAATGATCAGTCAACGTTTTGGGCTGGAACCCTTCGTCAGGACTGAAGAGGGAAGGGGCAGAGGCCCTATAAAGAAGGTGGGGGGAGGGTGGGAAGGAGAAGGCTGGTAGGTTCCAGGTGAAAAACCAGTAAGGGGAAAGATAAAGGGGTGGGGGAGGGGATAGGCAGGAAAGATGAAGAAGGAATAGGGGAAGGCACAATGGGTAGTAGAAGGAGGCGGAACCATGAGGGAGGTAGTAGGCAGCTGGGGGAGGGGGAAGAGTGAAACTGGGATAGGGGAAGGGAGGGGGAGGGAATTACCGGAAGTTGGAGAATTCAATGTTCTTACTGGAGACTACATAGACGATGTGAGGTGTTGCTCCTCCAACTTGAGTTTAGCCTCATGATGGCAGTAGAGGAGGCCATGTATGGACATATCCGAATGGGAATATGAAGCAGAGTTGAAGTGGGTGGCAACCAGGAGATCCTGTCTGTTGTGGCGGACAGAGCGGAGGTGCTCGATGAAGCGGTCCCCCAATCTCCGCTGGGTTTCACCAATGTAGACGATGCCGCACCAGGAGCATCGGATGCAATAGATGACCCCAACAGACTCACAAGTGAAGTGTTGCCTCACCTGGAAGGACTGTTTGGGGTCCTGAATAGTGGTAAGAGAGGAGATGTAGGGACACGTGTAGCACTTACACTTACAGGGATAAGTGCCAGGTGGGAGATCCGTGGGGAGGGACGTGTGGACCAGGGAGTCGCAGAGGGAACAATCCCTGCAGAAAGCAGAGAGGGGTAGAGAGGGAAAGATTTGCTTAGTGGTGGGGTCCTGTTGAAGGTGGCGGAAGTTGCGGAGGATAATGTGCTCGATCCGGAGGCTGGTGGGGTGGTAGGTGAGGACAAGGGGAACTCTGTCCCTGTTGTGGTGGCAGGAGGATGGTGTGAGGGCCAAAGTGCAGGAAATGGAGGTTGCCACCCACTTCAATTCTGCTTCACATTCCCATTCGGATATGTCCATACATGGCCACCTCTACTGCCATCATGAGGCTAAACTCAGGTTGGAGGAGCAACACCTCATATACCGTCTAGGTAGTCTCCAGTATGAACACTGAATTCTCCAACTTCTGGTTATTCCCTCCCCTATCCCAGTTTCACTCTGTTCCCTCCCCCAGCTGCCTACTACCTCCCTCATGGTTCCGCCTCCTTCTACTACCCATTGTGCCTTCCCCTATTCCTTCTTCATCTTTCCTGCCTATCCCCTCCCCCACCCCTTTATCTTTCCCCTTACTGGTTTTTCACCTGGAACCTACCAGCCTTCTCCTTCCCACCCTCCCCCACTTTCTTTATAGGGCCTCTGCCCCTTCCTTCTTCAGTCCTGATGAAGGGTTCCGGCCCGAAATGTTGACTGATCGTTTCCACGGATGCTGCCCGACCTGCTGAGTTCCTCCAGCATGTTGAGTGATTGCTTTGACCCCAGCATCTGCAGAGTATTTTGTGAGTATGATTCGTTAACCTGACAAGCACATAGTACTCCCAGGCACTGTCAAAGATTGATCAGTTGCTCTGGTTTATTAATGAAACCTGATAAAAAAAAAGCTGCCGTTAAGAATTTTCATGCTTCTATACATTTTTGCAAACTGATACTCCAAAGGTAACTGGACAATATTTGAAAAGGTACCTGTATTCTTCACTGTTATTTGCAGAAGTTTATCTATAATTGCAGCTCTGAATCTTAGCCTGTCAACTTTGGCAGAATGTTCTGAATTTAGGGAATTACTGTGTGGGAAGAGAAAATGTACTCTACATTGAGCAAAGAGAAATTGGACTAATGTGGATTCCTCAGGAATTTGACTCATTTACTGTTAAATGTGTTAATGGTGGTTTTCAATCCATATGGGCTAACTTAGCTCTCAAAATAAATTGAGAGCAGCGAATGAGAAGTGTTCCAAAATTAATATGGTAACAGAAAACTATTGGCTATCTTAATTACATAATTTGTAGTATCAAATGTTATAGTAGAAGGTAAAAATCTAGAAAGTACATAACAGCATTTTGGTCCTGACAAACAATTTGCTATCTAATAGACAGTTTGAGAGTAGTTATAAATGGGTCTTTTCCTTGATGGAATGATATCATCAATAGTGTTCAACAGGGATTGTCCCTAAGGATAATTTGTATAAATGAGTTGAAAGAAAGAAAGAAACAAAGGTATGGTTCATAAATAAGCTGATAACAGAATGAGTATCAGATTTCATATCACCAGCATATGTCATGAAATTTGTTAGCTTCATGGCAGCAGTGAAATTAAATACATGATAAATAAATATAGAAAAAACTGAATTACAGTAAGTATATATATGACTATTAAATAGTTACAATAAGTAGTGCAAAATAACAGAAATAAAAAAATAGTGAGGTAGAGTTCATGGGTTCAATGTTCATTTAGAAATCGGATGGCAGAGGAAAGAAGCTGTTCCTGAATTGTGAGTATGTACCTTTAAGCTTCTGTACCTCCTTCCCAATAGTAACAGTGCGAAGAGGTCATGCCCTGGGTGGTGGGGATCCTTAAAAACTGCCTTCCTAAGGCTCCACTCCTTGAAGATGTCTTGGATTCTGTGGAGGCTGGTACCCATGATAGAGCTGACTAATTTTACAAGTTTCTTCAACTTATTTCTATTTTGTGCAGTAGCTCTCCCATACCATATTGTGATGCAGCCAGTCAGAATGCTCTCTGTGGTACATTTGTAGGTGTTTTTGAGTGTTTTAGTTGACAAACCAAATCTTCTCAAACTCCATAAAATATAGCTGCTGTCTTGATAGCTGCATCCGCTCTGCAGGGCAGAATGAGACAGCGTTTCTCAGGGGCAGTGCAATCATAACATAACAAATGCAACACTAAATAATAAACATAACAATAAATAGTAAAACACAACAGCCATATGTCAGTTAAAATCAAGTTATAAGTGTCCAGTGCAAGTTAAAAGTGTCCAAAGCAGAGTCAGGTAGAGCAGTCTGACTGCCTGTGTGAGGAAGCTGTTTAGTAGCCTTGTGGTTTTAGTTTTGATGCTCCTGTAACGTTTGCCTGATGGCAGAAGAACAAACAGTTCATGGAGAGGGTGTGAAGGGTCTTTAATGATGTACCGTATCTTCTGGAGGCATTGACTCTGAAAGAGATCTTGGACAGAAGGTAGGGAGACCCCAATAACCTTCTCTGCTCCCCTAACCACCTTCTGCAAGGCTTTTTTGTTGGCAGCACTGCAGATGGAGTACCAGGTTGTGATGCAAAAGGTCAGCACTCTCTCAACCACGCCTCTGTAGAATGTAGTTAAGATGTTAGTGGGGAGTGATGCTTGTTTAAACTTCCTCAGAAAGTGCAATCTCTGCTGGGCCCGTTCCGCAATCCCAGTGGTGTTCCTGGACCAGGTGAGATTGTCCGAGATCTGCATCCCAAGGAACTTGATGTTTTCCACTCTCTCCACTGTGGAGCCGCTGATGCTGAGGGGTGTGTGCTCAGGCTGAGACCGTCTGAAATCGACGATCATCTCCTTGGTTTTGGTGACATTAAGCATCAAGTTGTTATTCCTGTACCAGCTCTCTAGGTGTTTGACCTCCTCCCTGTACATTGTTTCATCATTTTTGCTGATGAGCCCCACCACTGTGGTATCATCTGCAAATTTAATGATCAGGTTCTCCTTGAATCTGGCTGCACGGTTATGTGTTAGCAGTGTAAACAGCAATGGGCTAAGCACACAGCCTTGTGGGGATCCAGTGCTGCCCCCAAGTTAGGTTCTCAGAGATATTGACACCCAGGAACTTGAAATCGTTCACTCTTTCCATTTCTGATCCCTCTGTGAGGATTGGCTTTTCTCTTCTTACTCTTCCTGAAGTCCACAATCATCTCTTTGGTCTTGCTGACATTGAGTGCAAGGTTGTTGCTGCAACATCAGTCAACCAACTGGTATATCTCACTCCTGTATACCTTTTTGTCAGCATCTGAAATTCTGCTAACAATGGTTGTATCATTATCAAATTTATAAATGCTGTTTGAACTATGCCTAGCCACAGAGTCATGGGTGTAGAGAGAGTAGAGCGATGGGCTAAGCACACATCCCTATGGAGCGCCAGAATTAATTGTGAGTGAGATGGAGATGTTATTTCTAATCTGCACAGATTGTGGTCTACCGGTTAGGAAGTTGATGATCTAGTTACAGAGGGAGGTACTGAGGCCTAGGTTCTGTAGTTTTTCAATCAGGACTGTAGGAATGATGGTGTTAAATGCTAAGCTATAGTCAATAAACAGCCTCCTGACATAGATGTTTATATTGTCCAGGTGATCCAAGGCTGTGTGGAGAGCCATTGAGGTCACACCTGCTGTAGACTTATAGTGGTAATAGGGAATTTGCAGTGCATCCAAGCCCTTCCTGAGAATGGCGTTGATTCTAGCCGTGACCAATCTCTCAAAGCATCATTGTAGATGTGAACACTACTGGATGATAATAGTTGAGGCAGCTCAGACTGCTCTTCTTGGGTATAATTGTTGCCCTTTAGAAGCAGGTGGAAACTTCCAACTGTAGCAGCGAGAGATTGAAAATGTCTTTGAATACTCTTGTCAGTTGGTTATATCTAACAAACACGTTGATAGGAAAATATATTGTGAGATGGACATAAGGAAGCTATAGAGGGATACACATAGGTTAAGTAAGAGAGCAAATTTCTAGCAAATGGAATTTCACGACACATGCTGGTGATAACAAATTTCACAACATATGTTAGTGATAATAAACCTGATTCTGATAATATGGAAAAATATGAAATTATCAAGAGCGGCAGGGAAATGCAATGATATCTGGGTTTCTAATGCATGATTTGCAAAGACTAACATGGAAATGCATAGGTAATTATGAAAGCCAGCAGAATGTTTTCAGCCGTCACTGAGGACTTGAATACAAAAAGGGGGGCTACTCTTCAGTTACAGAGGGCATTGGTGATACCAATTGTGGAGTATGATGTACAACTTCTTTTATTTAAGTAATTATTTAAGTAATGATAATACATTGGAAACAGTTCAGTGATTGTTTACCAGACTAACAACTGGAAGATGCAGGTTGACATTTGAAGAAAGATTGGACAAGCTAGACTTGCATCTGCTAGAGTGTAGGAGAAAGAAATTAATCAAAACATACGAGATCCTGAGGATTCTTGACCGAGTGGATGGGAATACGGTGTTTCCTTCCACACTTCTTATTGGTATGTTCACATGTATGTTTATATACATAGATTTAATTCTGTGGTTGATCCAACTACGAAAATTCTACTAGCACTGCATGGGGAAGTGATATTTATGATCAGGTGTGTTGCTTGCCTTTTATTCATAGATTGAGCTTATATGAGAATGAATAAAAGTGAAGAGTTTCAGTATAAGTTTGCAATAAAAAGGCAAAATGCTGTCTGATGCTAGTTGATCTAATATACACTTATGTTATTACACCAATCACTTTCCTAGTGATTTTAAACACTATGTGCACTGTATACACAAATTATACTGCTTTCTGTACCATACTTTTATTTTTCATATTAAAAAAGCTTCATGGGATAACATAATGAAATGTTAAATCTTAACCAAAAATGTAGAAAGGTGTCAAAAAAAGACAGTTGAACTTACGAGAACACAATAGATCAATACTAGACAGAGTTATATTATGATTTGCGCCAAACAATAGACAAGTGCAAATCCACTTGTTAGGAGAATTGAGGCTACACCACTCTTTGAAATCAGTATGAAAAAAAATGATCACTTTCTAACAGTTTTCAAATGCAGTGTAATGGAGTTCTAAGATCATAATCAGCTAGTCAATCATATTGCATAGAGATTTTGGTTTATTATTTCATATGTGCATATGTTTTCAAGAACCAGACTACACTTAGGTGGGTGGGTAGTAATGGAATACATTGATAGTCCTGGGAGAGGATCAAGATAAAGCCCTTCTCAGATGAAACCCAGACTTTGAGGCTCCCATCTACCAAGTATATCTGTATTACAATTAAAATTATAATTGGCATACTCGAATCTTGGATATCCAATGACAAATTACTGAAGGACCCAGAATTCTCTTCCAAGAATATTTATTTACTTGTTATGCAGGGTTCACATGGCTAAAATACTTTTGACTCGGAGAATAAGATAAATGCTTATGAAATGAAAGGTTTATATTCAAAGTTTTGAACAGCTATAATTTTAATAAACTCATAGAAACTCAAAAATACTGGAAGCAATAGGAAGCAATATAAACTTTATAAATATCTTCACTTCATTTCAGGAATATAGCAGAAAGCAAAGAGGCAAGCAAGCTTCCAAAAGATGGCTTTGTGACAAAAAAAGCAATACTGTATCTATCTTATTTGAGATATGTAACATGCTTGTGATGTTTTCAGTCTAATGCTGTCTTTCAGTAGGAGAGGTCAATTGAAAATCTGTGCCACAGATGTGTTTTACAGCTCAACTACTTGCATGCTATTTGGAAAGGCTTATTTAATTTAGCTTTTATGTTGAATTATATTTTTATTTTCATCTTACTCTTTAAAAAATCTGAACAAATTTGTTATCAAAACTCTATTGCAAGATTTGTGCTTGTTTTTTTAAATAATTTTAGCTTATAGAATTAAATAAATTTTATGATATAAGAAGGCACATGACCTATCCTGTCTGTTCCAGCTCTTGAAAGTACTATCTTCTAACCTGCTCTGCACCTCCTTTTTGTTCTTAACGAAGGCCTACACCTGTTATCAGGGCTCCCTACAGCTATTATATTTACCTTTTATTCTGACAGGCACATACAAGCTTTGTACTCTCAAAATGTCACTTTTGAAGACCTCCCAATTATGAAGTACACCTTTGCCAGAAATCAGGCTGTCCCTATCCACATATGCCAGGTTCTTTCTGATACCATAAAAATTGGCCTTTCTCCAATTTGGAATCTCAACCCACGGACTGGACCTATCCTTTTTTTTGCATATTTACTTTGAAGCCAATAGCATGGTGATCCCTAGATGTGAAGTGTTCACCTACACAAACTTCTGTCACTTGCCCTGTCTCATTCCCTAATTCAGATCAAGTATCGCATATTTTTTCATTGGGAAGAAACTTTCTTAAACACATTTGACAAGCTCTGTTCCATCTGGTCCTTTTACAGTATGGCAGTCTCAGTCAATATATGTAAAGTTACCCAACCATAATAACCTTGTTTCTTGGAATAGTCTGTGAGCTCTCTACAAATTTCTTGCTCTAAATCCCTCGGGCTGTTGGGTGGTTTGTTGGATTATCTTGGGTGTTATCAAACTTTCTGAGGTGCTAGAATTATATTCATTTAGACAAACCATTTACTTATTTGTATTCTATTTCTTGGCTTATGCATTGTACAGGGAGGGAAGACTTTCAGGTGTCAGGAGGTGAGTCACCAGCAGCATGATATCCAGCCCCTGACTTGGTTTTAGAAATTGTATTATGTATCACATTGGTCCAGTTTCTGGTTAGTGATGTTGATTGTTAGGAGAACTTTATGTATATTGGTTAAATGGTTAATCTAACTTCAGTCATTGTGACATATTTACAATGAATACTAATTATTGCTAATCAGCCTGTGTCTGAATGTTGTCTGAGTTTCACTGTATAAAAGTACAGGCCACATCATTTGTTGAAGTGTTGTAATTGGAACTGAGTGCTGAGCAATGATGAGCATATATTCCTAATGCTGACTTAATGATAAGAGAGACCATTGATGCAGCCTTTAAAAATGGTTGACCTCCCACATCTACAATTACCTTCCTGCAGTTGAAGTATGACTTCAACTATCGGGGAGCTTTTCCCTTGACCTAAGTTTTATGTGGGTTCACTTATGTCACATTTGTTCATACGCTATGATGGTAGCAAGAGCAGTCACTCAGAGGGCAAGCAGCATCTATGGAAAAGAGTACAGTCGACATTTCGGACTGAGACCCTTCAGCAGGACTGGAGGAAAAAAAAGATGATTAGATTTAAAAGGTGGGTGGAGGGGAGGGAGAAACATAAGGTGGTGGGTGAAACCAGGAGGAGCAGGGGTGAAGTAAAGAGCTGGGAAGTTGATCAGTGCAAGAGATACAGGTGTGACGAGAATACACATAGATTAAGATGTTTGCTGTCCTGTGTGATCAGCAGTTGGTCTGCCATCTGTCTTCAGGAGAGAGAGATAAGGAAAACAATGGAGCAGCATTTGGAGAGGTGTAATGAAGGGGAAGGAGAGCTGTCAAGAGCGGCTCCCCCTTTGAACCCTGAACTGTTTGAAGTGATGGACAGACGATACCCCAGCAGGGGGATAAAAAGGGACAGGTTTGCTAAGGCAACACACACGACACCCGAGGTAACGAAACCCTGGAAGCGGTGCGCCTGTCACAAGTCGGTGGGAAGCTTTTGGACGGCTGACCGCGGGATCAAGCCTTAGACGCTCAGGGTGGAAAGGCACGATCGGCGGGAATCTGGTGTGTGTCCACCCTTGCCTGGGTGCCAGGTTCAGCGCAGAGAAACGGTCGTATCTGGAAACCGAGGGGTCACGGTCGGTGGCCTCAGATGACATCGCCTGAAAGCTGACTGCGAAGGTCTGTGTGTGGAAGCTGTTTTGAATATTCATTCGTTTTGCTCTCTCTCCTTCCCCCACACTGTCCATCTCCCACGGCAGCGATTACTGCGAACTGAACTGAACTTTGCGTCACTTTGAAACTGGTCATTTGCCCCTAGACAACGATAGAGCTTGATTGATCCTGTTTTCTTAATTCTGTGTACATGTATGTTTATCATTGCTGAACTGTTGCATTTATTATCCTTTCGATAAGAGTACTGTGTTGCTTGTTTCTTTAATAAAACTCTCTTAGTTCTGGTAATCCAGACTCCAACTGAGTGATCCATTTCTGCTGGTTTGGCAACCCAGTTACGGGGTACGTAACACAGGGCAGGAGAGGGGGGGGGAGTCTGATAAGAGAGGACAGAACACTGAAGAAGGTAAAGGTAGGGGGGGGGGAAGCCACCAGAGGGAGGTGATGGGCAGGCAAGGAGATAAGATGAGAGTGGGAAAATGAGATAGGAAATGGTGAAGGTGGAGTGGGGGAGCATTACTGAAAGTTCGAGAAATCTATGTTCATGCCATCAGGTTGGAGACTACCCAGGCAGAATATAAGGTGTTGTTCCTTCAAACTGAGTGTGACCTCATTGCGACAGTAGAGGAGGCCATAGATTGTCATATCACTCATTATCTCCTTGTGCTTCTCCCTCCCCTCCTCCAGCTTATAAACTACTCTTCATCTTTTTTTTCCCTCCAGTCCTACTACAGGGTCTGGGCTCAAAATGTTGACTGTACTCATTTCCATAGATGCTGTCTGGCCTGCTGAGTTTCTCCAGCATTTTGTGTGTGTTGCTTGGATTTCCAGCATCTGCAAATTTTGTCTAGTTTGTGATAATTTAACAGCTTAGTGGAAGCTCAAAAACATTTGAAGTCCATTGTGTGTTTTCCTCTTAAATTCTTGAGTTAGCCTTCCAATAGCACAAGTTTCAAGGGGCAAAATAACTTTAAAAGATAGCCAGCATCTATGGAAAGAAATAAATGTATCAGGTCTGTAGTGCTAGTCTTATCTTATGTGACTGGTCACTGTGCTCTTTATGAAAAAAAAACAAATTACGTAGTACTACTCTAAGTGCTAGTAGGCCATCAGAAGCTCCAGATATCAGGAGGAGGCAGTGAACAGAAAACACATACTTCTGGAGGTAAGTTTTGTTTATATATATATAAAAATATATATATTTATATATAAAAAAAACAAGATATACAAAATATTTACATGAGTAAGAACAATTCAAAATTCCAACATTCTTTATAGGTTCCAAATCTCAGATATCAACAAAAAACAAATTCCTATTTAGTTAGAATCAGTGATATTCATTAGAATAACCTTTGTTACTCAAGCTTCCGTAACTAATTAGATCTATCGTTATTCCCTATTTAAAGGTTTACACACTAAACTTTCTTTTTTTTAATCCCTAGTTAGAAAACCAGTTGAATTCCTGTTCTTAAGTATTATGGTTAACTTCAGTTTTAGGTCAAGTATATCTACAAATTGAAATTCAAATTCAAAAATTATATATCTATGCAGCTTAACTCCTTTCACAGCAATTCTCCAGCATCACAACTTAAACAAAGTAAATCTTGTTCAGTAATTTATCAAAGTCTTTGCAAAAATAATCAGTCCTTGCAGAAAATCAAATTCAGATCCTTTGAATGAAAATAAACTTATATATCCAACCGTATTAAATCCTCTACGTCATGAAACATTTCATTCCCGCACTGGTTGTTCATCGTAAGACCATAAGACCATAAGACAAAGGAGCAGAAGTCGGCTATTCAGCCCATCAAGTTTGCTCCACCATTATATCATGAGCTGATCCATTCTCCCATTTAGTCCCACTCCCCTGCCTTCTCACCATAACCTTTGATGCCCTGGCTACTCAGATACCTATCAATCTCTGCCTCAAATACACCCAATGACTTGGCCTCTACTGCCGCCCGTGGTAATAAATTCCGTAGATTCACCACCCTCTGACTAAAAAAATTTCTTCGCATTTCTGTTCTGAATGGGCGCCCTTCAATCTTTAAGTCATGCCCTCTCGTACTAGACTCCCCCAACATGGAAAACAAGTTTGCCACATCCACTCTGTCCATGCCTTTCAACATTTGAAATATTTCTATGAGGTCTCCCCTCATTCTTCTAAACTCCAAGGAATACAGTCCAAGAGCGGACAAACGTTTCTCATATGCTAACCCTCTCATTCCTGGAATCACTCTAGTGAATCTTCTCTGTACCCTCTCCAACGTCAGCACATCCTTTCTTAAATAAGAAGACCAAAACTGCCCATAGTACTCCAAGTGAGGTCTCACCAGCGCCTTATAGAGCCTCAACATCACATCCCTGCTCCTATACTCTATTCCTCTAGAAATGAATGCCAACATTGCATTCGCCTTCTTCACTACTGACTCAACCTGGAGGTTAACCTTAAGGGGATCCTGTACGAGGACTCCCAAGTCCCGTTGCATCTCTGAACTTTGAATTCTTTCCCCATTTAAATAATAGTCTGCCCGTTTATTATTTCTGCCAAAGTGCATAACCATACACTTTCCAACATTGTACTTCATTTGCCACTGCTCTGCCCATTCTTCCAATCTATCCAAGTCTCTCTGCAGACTCTCCGTTTCCTCAGCACTACCGGCCCCTCCACCTATCTTCGTATCGTCAGCAAACTTAGCCACAAAGCCATCTATTCCATAATCCAAATCGTTTATGTACAATGTAAAAAGAAGCGGCCCCAACACGGACCCCTGTGGAATACCACTGGTAACCGGCAGCCAACCAGAATAGGATCCCTTTATTCCCACTCTCTGTCTCCTGCCAATCAGCCAACGCTGTATCCATATATGTAACTTTCCCGTAATTCCATGGGCTCTTATCTTGTTAAATAGCCTCATGTGTGGCACCTTGTCAAAGGCCTTCTGAAAATCCAAATATACAACATCCACTGCATCTCCCTTGTCTAGCCTACTGGCAATTTCCTCAAAAAATTGTAATAAGTTTGTCAGGCAGGATTTTCCTTTAAGGAATCCATACTGAGTTCTGCCTATCTTGTCATATGCCTCCAGGTACTCTGTAACCTCATCCTTGACAATCGACTCCAACAACTTCCCAACCACCGATGTCAAGCTAACAGGTCTATATTTTCCTTTTTGCTTCCTTGCCCCCTTCTTAAATAGTGGAGTGACATTTGCAATCTTCCAGTCCTCCAGAACCATGCCAGAATCTATCGACTTTTGAAAGATCATCTGTAATGCCTCCGCAATCTCCACAGCTACTTCCTTCAGAACACGCGGGTGCGTTCCATCTGGTCCTGGAGATTTATCTACCTTTAGACTATTCAGCTTCCTGAGTACTTTCTCTGTCGTAATTGTGACTGCGCACACTTCTCTTCCCTGCCACCCTTGAGTGTCTGGTATACTGCTGATATCTTGCTCAGTGAAGACTGATGCAAAATGCTCGTTCAGTTCCTCTGCCATCTCCTTATCTCCTATTACAATTTCTCCAGCATCATTTTCTATTGGTCCTATGTCTACTCTCACCTGTCTTTTACTCTTTATATACTTGCAAAAGCTTTTAGTATCCTCTTTGATATTATTTGCTAGCTTCCTTTAATAGTTAATCTTTTCCCTCTTAATGACCTTCTTAGTTTCCTTTTGTATGGTTTTAAAAACTTCCCAATCCTGTCTTCCCACTAATTTTTGCTTCCTTGTATGCCCTCTCCTTTGCTTTAACTTTGGCTTTGACTTCTCTTGTGAACCACGGTTGCATCCTTTTTCCATTCGAAAATATCTTCTTTTTTGGAATATACCTGTCTTGCATCTTCCTCACTTCTCGCATAAACTCCAGCCACTGCTGCTCTGCCGTCTTTCCCACCAGTGTCCATTTCCAGTCAACTTTGGCCAGTTCCTCTCTCATGCCACTGTAATTTCCTTTACTCCGCTGAAATACCGACACATCAGATTTCGGCTTCTCTTTTTCAAATTTCACAGTGAACTCAATCATGTTATGATCACTGCCTCCTAAGGGTTTCTTCACCTCAATCTCTCTAATCACCTCCGGTTCATTACACAATACCCAATCCAGTACAGCCAATCCCCTAGTGGGCTCAACAAGCTGTTCTAAAAAGCCATCTCGCAGGCATTCTACAAATTCTGTCTCTTGAGATCCAGTGCCAACTTGATTTTCCCAATCCACTCGCATGTTAAAATCCCCCACAATTATCATAACATTGCCCTTCTGACAAGCCTTTTTTATTTCCTGTTGTAATTTGTAGTCCACATACCTGCAGCTGTTTGGAGGCCTATAAATAACTACCATCAGGGTCCTTTTACCCCTGCAATTTCTTAGCTCAACCCATAAAGATTCTGCACCTTCCGATCCGATATCACCTCTTTCTAATGATTTAATATCATTTCTTACCAATAAACCCACGCCTCCCCCTCTGCCTACCTTCCTATCCTTCCGATACACCGTGTATCCTTGGACATTCATCTCCCAGACATGCATCCTTTAGCCAGGTTTCTGTGATGGCCACAATATCATACCTGCCAATCTGTAGCAGTACGACAAGATCATCCACCTTATTCCTTATGCTGCATGCATTTAAGTACAACACCTTAAGACCAGTATTTGATACTTTTCGCTTTGATTTCACTGCAACTTTATTGCACTGCAACTCATCCCAATAGCTACAAATTTGCCCCATCACCTGCCTGTCTTTCCTGACATCTTTACTGCTCACTTTCTTAGATTTATTTCTGTTTTCCCCTTCCTCCGCTCTGTCATTCTGGTTCCCATCCCCCTGCTAAATTAGTTTAAACCCTCCCTAACCGCTCTATTAAACTTTCCCGCCAAGATATGGTCCCCTTCGGGTTCAGGTGTAACCTGTCCTTTTTGAACAGGTCATACTTCCCCCAGAAGAGATCCCAATTATCCAAGAATCTGAAGCCCTGCCCCCTACACCAGTCTCTCAGCCACGCATTCATCTGCCTGATCTGACTATTCTTGCCCTCGCTAGAACGTGGCACAGATAGCAATCCCGAGATTACTGCCCTGGAGGTCCTGCTTCTCAGCTTCCTTCCCAACTCCTGGAAATCTCTCTTCAGGACCTCCTCGTTTGTCCTATCTATGTTATTGGTACCAACATGTACCAAGACAACTGGCTGCTCACCCTCCCCCTTCAGAATATTCAGGACCCGATCCGAGACATCCCGTACCCTGGCACCTGGGAGGCAACACACCATGCAGGTATCTCTATCAGGCTCACAGAATCTCCCTGACTATGTCAGTTCCCCTGACTATGGAATCCCCTACGACTACCGCATTTCTCTTCTCCCTCCTTCTCTCCTGCACAACAGCGCCAGGCTCAGTGCCAGAGACCTGGTCACCGTAGGCATCCCCTGTCAGGTCATCCCCCTCAACAGTATCCAGAACAAGATACTTGTTGCTGAGGGGGACAGCCACAGGTGTGCTCTCCACTATCCGGGTATTTCTCTTCCCTCTCTTGACAGTGACCCAGTTTTCTGACCCCTGTAGCCTAGGGATGACTACCTCCCTGTAGCTCCTGTCTATCACCTCTTCACTTTCCCTGATAAGCAGTAGGTCATCAAGCTGCAGCTCCAGATCTCTAACACGGTCTCTGAGGAGCTGCATCTTCGGTGCACCTGGCACAGATGTGGTCATCAGGGAGGCAGGAGGTCTCCCAGGATTCCCACATCTGACACCCTGAACAAAGCACTAACCCTGCAGGCACGCTATCTAATTCTACAGGAATGAAACAGGAAAAATAAGTCTACTCACCCACTTACCTCGCTAAACAGACAAACTTTTTAAACCGTTAGCTCGTACCATTAGCTGTGAGAGCCCTGCTGTTCCTGTCTGTCCGGGCCGATTCGCGAAAGTGGGGCGGGGGGGAGAAAAAAAAGAGTTGGTGCTTCACTCTCGCCTCTTCCCGTTTACCGCTGAAGCCCTTTGAAGCCCGTTGAAGCCAAAGCTCTACACTCTGCTCCCACTCACTCCGCTGCCCGCTGTATAGGGTGGTCTCCTTTTTAAACTCTCTGCGCTATCCTGTTGACGTCACGTGCCTGCGCAGTCTCGTCCTTCTTGCACTTGAGGAAGTTTTTTAAAAAAAACTGCCTTCCTTCAGAATTCAGCTCCCACGATGCTCTGTAGTCCCGACCCAAAAGACAGCCGTTGGTAGCAACCTGCCTTTTTAAACTCTCCGCGCTGTCCTGTTGACGTAACGTGCCTGCGCAGTCTCGTTCTTCTTGCACTCGAAGAAGTTTAAAAAAAAAACTGCCTTCCTTCAGAATTCAGCTCCCATGGCGCTCTTGGGTGGCTCGCCATCTGGTTTCTTGTTTTGTTGGATGAAATAGTTGATCATACATGGAAAGTCAATTCCCAAACTTGTACAAATAAAAAATCTGACCGAATCCCTTGGTGTGATTTAACAGAACTACTTCCCAGTTATATGGTAGAGATCTTGGACACTCGTCTCCACTGATATTGTCTCCACTGATATAGCTATAACAAGCTGCTGCTTGTTATAGCTATAGCTTCAATAGATCATCTCTCCTTCCAGGGTTTCACCCTAAAGTTTTCAAGTAAGGTAGAGATACTCACTACTAATTCTACTTTTAACAGTTTATATGTTTAGTTTCTAATATTTTGCTGCATTTCTTTTGCTTTCCCATGCTGTGTCAGCCACACCTCGCTCTCACATAGCCTTTTTTCCCTCCAAGTTCTTTTTAAAAATTCTGAAATCTCTTTTTCATCCCTCCACAGGTGGATCTTTGGGTTTAATTAACCTGGGTTACACCCTCCCCCTTTGAATTTATGCAAGTTCCTTTGCATATGGCTACAGATTGCACTGTAATGAATCTGGGGTGCTCAACATATGTGAAATCTGGAAGAGACTCTACAATGGCTGAAATCAGAAAGTTTGGAAAAGGGACTGAACTATTGTCACTATAGGGTTTCCTCGCTCAGGATATGTTAAGAGTTCTAGGTTTTTCTTCTGAGCTCAGGGTCTTCTTTGTGAGAATTTTCATTTGTCATGTCTTTTCTAGTCAACACTTCACCATGTCTCTTTTGCTTGCCAAATTCAGGCTCATTTTGGATTGATGAAATTCCTAGACTTCTTTCATCAGGTAGGATACACTGATTATGCCTTTCCTTATGTGTTTTTTTTCCCCCACTGTGTTTTATTCAGGACTGACAGGCAAGTTACTTTCTCAGTAGATTCCTCTAAATCAGGTAAGTAACTTGCATTTCTGTGGGATTCCAGCACTGGGTCTGCTACCGGAGTGGTTGCAAGTGGCTGATTTGGGCTTGGGTTGGAGCCCACAATCCTTCTGTGATACTGTTCACAAGTTTCTCAACTCTTAGAAGGTTCATCTACAATGTCAAGTCTTTCTCTGAGGTAATAAACCTCATCCTTGTCCTCTTCAGAGTCAATTGGATTTTCTTCCTCTTCAACCAACTGTTAATTCTTAGTACTCTTGTGAGTTGTGTAGTTGCAATCAGGGACAGGAGAAAGTTATTCATTGTTTTCAGAAGGAAGAAATCCACAATGGAACAATAGATCCCTATGCAATGTTCGTATCGGCCCAGAATGGTTCTCAGGACATACCTTGCAGACAGGCAGATGACCAGCTTGGCTCACCACTACAGAGACTATTTCTAACCATTTATCGGCAAGTTTGTTTTTACCTTGTAGGCACACATTCCTTACTAGCACTCTGGTTCCTTCTTTCAACTCTGAATCTGTCACGTTTCGGACTGCCACTTTCTGTGAGTTCCCCCTGGCTATCTTGAAGCTCTCCTCAAGATTGAGATTTAAAATTTTGTACATTCAGAGAGTGTGATGTACCATGCTTGTCTTTCAAGGATAGTCTGAAAGCTAAGTCAACTGGAAGTCCGGATTGTCGTCCGAACATCAATTCATACAGACTAAATCTAATCATCTCGTTCCCAGTAAAATTATAAACATGAATTAGGGGTTTCACAAATTCTCGCCAGCAACTTTCATCTTTTGTCTCCAGGGTTCCCAACATATTTAAAAAGGTCCTGTTAAACTTCTTGACAGGGTTTCCTCTGGGATCATATGATGTAGTTCTGAGTTTTTGAATTCCAGTTATTTTACACAATTCTTTAATCAAGTGGGATTTGAAGTCAGGCCCTCTATCGTTGTGTAGGTGCTTGGGATAACCATAATGCAAGGTGAAATGCTCCCATAGGCACTTCACAACTGTCTTGGCTTTTTGGTTAGGTGTAGGAATAGCCAAAACATATTTAGTGAAATTAAACGCAAACAACAGGAATTCTGCAGATGCTGGAAATTCAAGCAACACACATCAAAGTTGCTGGTGAACGCAGCAGGCCAAGCAGCATCTGTAGGAAGAGGTGCAGTCGACGTTTCAGGCCGAGACCCTTCGTCAGGACTAACTGAAGGAAGAGCGAGTAAGGGATTTGAAAGTTGGAGGGGGAGGGGAGATCCAAAATGATAGGAGAAGACAGGAGGGGGAGGGATAGAGCCAAGAGCTGGACAGGTGATAGGCAAAAGGAGATATGAGAGGATCATGGGACAGGAAGTCCGGGAAGAAAGACAAGGGGGGGGGAACCCAGAGGATAGGCAAGAGGTATATTCAGAGGGACAAAAAGGAGAGTGAGAGAAAGAATGTGTGCATAAAAATAAGTAACAGATGGGGTACGAGGGGGAGGTGGGGCCTTAGCGGAAGTTAGAGAAGTCGATGTTCATGCCATCAGGTTGGAGGCTACCCAGACGGAATATAAGGTGTTGTTCCTCCAACCTGAGTGTGGCTTCATCTTTACAGTAGAGGAGGCCGTGGATAGACCTGTCAGAATGGGAATGGGATGTGGAATTAAAATGTGTGGCCACTGGGAGATACTGCTTTCTCTGGCGGACAGAGCGTAGATGTTCAGCAAAGCGGTCTCCCAGTCTGCGTCGGGTCTCGCCAATATATAAAAGGCCACATCGGGAGCACCGGACGCAGTATATCACCCCAGTCGACTCACAGGTGAAGTGTTGCCTCACCTGGTAGGACTGTTTGGGGCCCTGAATGGTGGTAAGGGAGGAAGTGTAAGGGCATGTGTAGCACTTGTTCCGCTTACACGGATAAGTGCCAGGAGGGAGATCAGTGGGGAGGGATTGGGGGGGGACGAATGGACAAGGGAATTGTGTAGGGAGCGATCCCTGTGGAATGCGGGGGGGGGAGGGAAAGATGTGCTTAGTGGTGCGATCCCATTGGAGGTGGCGGAAGTTACGGAGAATAATATGTTGGACCTGGAGGCTGGTGGGGTGGTAGGCGAGGACCAGGGGAACCCTATTCCTAGTGGGGTGGCGGGAGGATGGAGTGAGAACAGATGTACATGAAATGGGGGAGATGCGTTTAAGAGCAGAGTTGATAGTGGAGGAAGGGAAGCCCCTTTCTTTAAAAAAGGAAGACATCTCCCTCGTCCTAGAATGAAAAGCCTCATCCTGAGAGCAGATGCAGCGGAGACAGAGGAATTGCGAGAAGGGGATGGCGTTTTTGCAAGAGACAGGGTGAGAAGAGGAATAGTCCAGATAGCTGTGAGAATCAGTAGGCTTATAGTAGACATCAGTGGATAAGCTGTCTCCAGAGACAGAGACAGAAAGATCTAGAAAGGGGAGGGAGGTGTCGGAAATGGACCAGGTAAACTTGAGGGCATGGTGAAAGTTGGAGGCAATTTTAATAAAGTCAACGAGTTCTGCATGCGTGCAGGAAGCAGCGCCAATGCAGTCGTCGATGTAGTGAAGGAAAAGTGGGGGACAGATACCAGAATAGGCACGGAACATAGATTGTTCCACAAACCCAACAAAAGGCCAGGCATAGCTAGGACCCATACGGGTCCTTACTCTTAATAATTTCTCCTTTGGCTCCTCCCACTTCCTCCAAACTAAAGGTGTAGCTATGGGCACCCGTATGGGTCCTAGCTATGCCTGCCTTTTTGTTGGGTTTGTGGAACAATCTATGTTCCGTGCCTATTCTGGTATCTGTCCCCCACTTTTCCTTCGCTACATCGACGACTGCATTGGCGCTGCTTCCTGCACGCATGCAGAACTCGTTGACTTTATTAACTTTGCCTCCAACTTTCACCCTGCCCTCAAGTTTACCTGGTCCAGTTCCGACACCTCCCTCCCCCTTCTAGATCTTTCTGTCTCTGTCTCTGGAGACAGCTTATCCACTGATGTCTACTATAAGCCTACTGACTCTCACAGCTATCTGGACTATTCCTCTTCTCAACCTGTCTCTTGCAAAAACGCCATCCCCTTCTCGCAATTCCTCCGTCTCCACCGCATCTGCTCTCAAGATGAGGCTTTTCATTCTAGGACGAGGGAGATGTCTTCCTTTTTTAAAGAAAGGGGCTTCCCTTCCTCCACTGTCAACTCTGCTCTTAAACGCATCTCCCCCATTTCACATACATCTGCTCTCACTCCATCCTCCCGCCACCCCACTAGGAATAGGGTTCCCCTGGTCCTCACCTACCACCCCACCAGCCTCCGGGTCCAACATATTATTCTCCGTAACTTCCGCCACCTCCAACGGGATCCCACCACTAAGCGCATCTTTCCCTCCCCCCCTCTCTCTGCATTCCGCAGGGATCGCTCCCTACACAACTCCCTTGTCCATTCGTCCCCCCCATCCCTCCCCACTGATCTCCCTCCTGGCACTTATCCGTGTAAGCGGAACAAGTGCTACACATGCCCTTACACTTCCTCCCTTACCACCATTCAGGGCCCCAAACAGTCCTTCCAGGTGAGGCAACACTTCACCTGTGAGTCGACTGGGGTGATATACTGCGTCTGGTGCTCCCGATGTGGCCTTTTATATATTGGCGAGACCCGACACAGACTGGGAGACCGCTTTGCTGAACATCTACGCTCTGTCCGCCAGATAAAGCAGGATCTCCCAGTGGCCACACATTTTAATTCCACATCCCATTCCCATTCCCATTCTGACATGTCTATCCACGGCCTCCTCTACTGTAAAAATGAAGCCACACTCAGGTTGGAGGAACACCACCTTATATTCCGTCTGGGTAGCCTCCAACCTGATGGCATGAACATCGACTTCTCTAACTTCCGCTAAGGCCTCACCTCCCCCTCGTACCCCATCTGTTACTTATTTTTATGTACGCATTCTTTCTCTCACTCTCCTTTTTCTCCCTCTGTCCCTCTGAATATACCTCTCGCCCATCCTCTGGGTCCCCCCCCCCAGTTGTCTTTCTTCCCCAATCTCCTGTCCCATGATCCTCTCGTATCCCCTTTTGCCTATCACCTGTCCAGCTCTTGGCTCTATCCCTCCCCCTCCTGTCTTCTCCTATCATTTTGGATCTCCCCCTCCCCCTCCAACTTTCAAATCCCTTACTCACTCTTCCTTCAGTTAGTCCTGACGAAGGGTCTCGGCCTGAAACGTCGACTGCACCTCTTCCTACAAATGCTGCTTGGCCTGCTACGTTCACCAGCAACTTTGATGTGTGTTATTTAGTGAAATGATCATTTATTACAAACACATCTTTTGTGTTACCTTGATTGGGTTCTAATGTAAGAAAGTCCATGCAGACCAGCTGCAGGGGTCGAGTACTCACAATATTCACTAATGGAGCAGCTTTTTCGGGCAATTCTTTATTCTTGCACATGGACCGCATGTTTTAATCCTGTGTTCCACACTAGCAGCCATTTTAGGCCAATAGAATTGGCTTCTGACTAGGTCCAGGGTACAGTCAATACCCAATGACCAAAGTCATTGTGAAGACTCTTAAGTACCTTAGATTAAAACTTTTCAGGTAAAACAAGCTGGTATGTTGTTTCATCTCCAGTTAAATCTTTTCCTGTAGAGAATTCCATCTTTTAGCTCTAGACGATCACATTATCTGAGAAGGTAGGGTAGTCTGGGGATTGTATTTCTCACTGATGGTGATGGTTTTTCTCCAGCTTCCATCTGCTTGATGACTTCCCCTATACAGGGATCTGCTAACTGGGAGTCTGTAATCTCAGCATCAGAGAGATGAGAAGTGACTGTTAATCCCCCACACTGATCTTTTTCTGCGTAATTGTCAGGTATAGCACTTGAATGCATCATTAAAAATCGAACATGTGCAATGGCAACATTTGTGGCAAGTTCTGTTTGTTAGGTAAGACAATTCTCACATACAGCTTGCACAACGTCAGCGTTAACTTCAACCACATCACCTGAGTTCACCAGGTGACTTCCAGTAAACTTCAAGATGCATTCCTGCTCTTTCTGAGACTTTGATTCACCAAGCAAGACCATGGAGCTTTTGGGACATGCTTTGCCAGGATCAATCCCTGTTTGTCCTGCAACAGAAACTGCTTCTGATTTAAAATGAGGCTTAGGAGTACCATGACATGACTCCCACTCACTCCTTCTCTTTTCAAGCTCTCTTCTCTTTTCTGCTACTAACGCTGGATTGGGTTCATAGCAGCAAGAGCTGGCTATGTGCTCATCTTTGCTGCATTTACAATTGCGCCAAGGTTTGGTTTTACACTTGGCTGTTTGTTAGTGGTTGCGGACTGTTGCTCGTCTTTTGTATCAAACTTTCCTTTTGGTGGTGTATCACTTGCTGTCTTAGAGCTCACTTTTACCTTCTGCTGTTTTGTAGCTTGTAGAGCAGCTAGTTGACTTTGAAGCTCAGCGATTTGTTTAGTCAGTTGAGAAGTAATTGAAATCAGCTGTGCTACATCATCTTCTGTGCAGGCACCTGCGATCTGAAACTGTATAATGGCATATTTAGTGACTGTTCCTAAATGCTGCTTCATGCATGCGGTTCTGGAAGCACGCTTGTCTTCCTCAGTGCGTAGGAATGTCAATAGTTCGGTAAACAATGGTGGGTTGTATTTTTCCTGTTCCATTTGCAGCTCCAACATTGGAAAGTGGTCCCAACATCCCCTACAAAACTGTTTTAAGAGACTTTTGTTAGCCTCAGTGTCAACACTACCTATAGCCGCTGTAGGTAAGCAGACGGTTTTTCACCTGTGTTCTGTATCGTGTTCATGAATTTGGCAAACAATTCATCACCATCTTCCGTGGTGGCAAAAGCTGAATCTAGTTGTATGTAAATAGCGGGTGAAGTTCCAGGGCTTATTGATTTGATGATATCAGATGCTGGTGGAAGAATACTTCCACATATTTTCCGTGTAATATGAAGATCAGACACACTTGGTCTTGCAAGAACAGTTCAACACTAGCACGCCAAGTCTCATAATCTGCCTCAGTAGGTGGATAAGGGGTTCTACCAGAAAAAGTTCAGAGCCTTACTGGTGGAATGCCATGAGCCATCAAGTAATTTCTGCTCACAATGTGCTGGACTATGACTTTTTGAATATCTGGAGGGTTTAGATCATTGGAAGAGACAGATGGGTTCACTGCAACTCTGTTAGTTTGTATTACAGGGATTGAGTTATTCTGCATAGCAGCTAGAACTGTTTCTGCCTGGTTAGTATCAAAGGAGTCTGCTCTGAATTGAAGAGTTGTGGTCCTGTTACATACTTTTTCAGCAGTTTGAATAGTGACTGTTTCCCTACTCTCGAAAGTAAGGATTTCACTGATCTGTGTTAACGTCTCTTCCAGGACTTCATCATAATCTTTCACACTGCGTTTCACTAAGGTTTTCAACACCAAGGTAAAGTTGAGTTGTGTCTTTTCCAACTTTCTGAGTGTAAACCCTGGCTAAAGAAACTACATGATAGGAAACGTTTTGGTCACCACTTGCCTGTTGAGTATATGGTAGCAAGGGCTGGAGATCTTGCATGGCAGAACCAAAATTGTACTCTACTATGTGGTACTTGGGAAGTTCTGCACTGGGGTCAGTTCAAGGAATAACTATGGAAACTGAGCCATATTTGTTTATGAAGTCTAGTATTTCCTCATCTTTTTCTGTTATGCCAATGACTAAAACAGCATTTGGGATTTTGACACCCTTTTCCTGTATGACTTCCATTTTCTTTCACTATAGGTCTTAGTTGAACAAGTGAGTTTGAAAAATAAAATTATTTTAGTGTTTTGTAGACTAATTAATGCCTTATGGTTATCTAATACACTGCCTCCTGGCTAGCTCGTCAAGTTTTATGTAAGAGATGTGTAGCACTTATCTCATGTAACGGGTCACTGCACTCTTTATGAGAAAAATCAAATTACGTAGTATTACACTGGGTGCTAGTAGGCCATCAGAAGGTCCAGATATTGGATGGAGGCAGTGAATACAGAAAACACACTTCTGGAGTTAGGTTTTGCTTTTTAAAAAAAAACAAGATAGACAAAATATTTACATGAGTAAGAACAATTCAAAATTCCAACATTCTATATAGGTTCCAAATCTCAGATATCAACAAAAACCAAATTCCTGTTTAGTTAGAATCAGTGATATTCAATAGAATAACCTTTGTTACTCAAATTTCTCTAATTAGATCTAGTGTTATTCCCTATTTAAAGGTTTACACACTAAATTTTTATTTTTTTTTATCCCTAGTTAGAAATCAAAAATTTACAATTGAAGTAGGGAATAGATTTCAAAGTCTAGAAATAGAATCTGTTGAAGATGATAGCAATCATGTAGAAATGAAGTTTAACTCTCTGAAGGATGCCTTAGTAGAATCAGCAAAGTCAGTGATTCCTAGAAAAGAAAAAAGCACAAAGAATAAATGGATGACAGATGAAATCAAAAATCTAATGGAAGAAAGGAGATTGAAGAAAGCAAATCCTATGGAATATAAGTCCTTCGATAAAAAAGTTAGAAGTTTATGTCAAAAAGCCAAAGAATGGTTAAACCAGGAATGTGAGCAACGAGAAAGAATCCCTATCACTGATCCAAAAAGGGTACATCAACAAATCAAGAATATCACTGGTAAAAAGCTCCTCTGTTCTTCAGGTGGATATTTGAAAGCAAAGGACGGTACCATTATCATGGAAAAAGATGAGATTATGAACAGATGGACTGAGTATATTCAGGAATTGTTTGAAGGCAATTAAGGCGAAAAACCAGAAATTCAGAAGAACATTGAAGGTCCAAATATTTTAAAATCTGAATTCGTAATGCAATAAGTAAGGTGAAGAAAGGAAAGGCAGCAGGTCCTGATGAATTAGTAATAGAACAAATTATTGCCCTAGAAGATTATGGAATTGAAAAACTTACTGATTTAATCAATGACATTTATGAGACTGGAATAATACCAGCAGAGATGAAAAAAAATCCATATTTATCACTCTTCCTAAAAAACCTGGAGCAACAGAATGTGAATTACATAGGACCATAAGTTTAAAGAGTCATATCACTAAGATACTTATAGGAATTTTGATGACAAGTGCTGAAAGTAAGATACAAGCTCAAATAGGTAAAGAACAATGTGGTTTTGTGAAAGACAAAGGTACAAGAAACGTGATATTGATGTTGAGGATACTATCAGAATGAGCTATTCAAGTGCAAAAAGATTTGTTTGTTTGTTTTATTGACTACACAAAAGCATTTGATAAAGTAAAGCACAGTAAGTTATTTGAAATATTACAAGAAACTCTAGATCTAGATTCGAAAGACCTCCATCTAATCAGAAATCTGTACTGGGAACAAACTGCTGCAGTAAGAATAGATGGAGAAGTGTCAGTTTACAAAAATCAAGAGTGGCTTCAGACAGGAGTGTGTTTTCTCCCCTGATTTGTTTAATGTGTACAGTGAAACAATATTACAAAAAATAAGAGCCATCTTGGGAATCAAAGTTGGCGGTGAAAACATCAATAATTTCAGATATGCGGATGGCACTGTGTTATTTGTAAGTACGGAGGAAGAACTACAAAACTTAATTGATATAGTTGTTGAAGAAAGTGCAAAAATGGGTCTATCCATCAATCGCAAAAAGACAATGTATGGTGATATCCAAAAAGAAGGAGAATCCTATCTGCAGGTGAAAATAAACGGGGAAGACATAAAACAAGTACAGAACTTTTGCTATGTAGGAGGCTGGGTGACATCAGATGGCAACTGCGACATGGACATCAAAAGAAGAATAGGGATGGCAAAAGACACCTTTACAAGAATGAAGTGTATACTGACCAACACTAAACTAGGCATGACAACCCGCCTCAGAGTACTGAAAATGTTACGTTTATTCAGTTATGTTATATGGATCAGAATGTTGGACAATATCTTGTAACATGAGGAAACGAATTGAAGCAGCAGAGATGTGGTTTTTGAGGAGGATGCAAAGAATATCATGGACGAAATGAATATCTAATGAGGATGTCATGAACAGAGCAAGCACAAAAAGAGAAATAGAAACATAGAAACTTAGAAAATAGGTGCAGGAGTAGGCCATTCGGCCCTTTGAGCCTGCACCGCCATTCAGTATGATCATGGCTGATCATCCAACTCAGAACCCTGTACCAGCCTTCCCTCCATACCCGCTGATCCCTTTAGCCACAAGGGCCATATCTAACTCCCTCTTAAATATAGCCAGTGAACTGGCCTCAACTGTTTCCTGTAGCAGAGAATTCCACAGATTCACCACTCTCTGTGTGAAGAAGTTTTTCCTAATCTTGGTCCTAAAAGGCTTCCCCTTTATCCTCAAACTGTGACCCCTCGTTCTGGACTTCCCCAACATCGGGAACAATCTTCCTGCATCTAGCCTGTCCAATCCCTTTAGGATTTTATACATTTCAATCGGATCCCCCCTCAATCATCTAAATTCCAATGAGTATAAGCCTAGTTCATCCAGTCTTTCATCATATGAAAGTCCTGCCATCCCAGGAATCAATCTGGTGAACCTTCTTTGTACTCCCTCTATGGCAAAAATGTCTTTCCTCAGATTAGGGGACCAAAACTGCACACAATACTCCAGGTGTGGTCTCACCAAGGCCTTGTACAACTGCAGTAGTACCTCCCTGCTCCTGTACTCGAATCCTCCTGCTATAAATGCCAGCATACCATTCGCCTTTTTCACCGCCTGCTGTACCTGCATGCCCACTTTCAATGACTGGTGTATAATGACACCCAGGTCTCGTTGCACCTCCCCTTTTCCTAATCGGCCACCATTCAGATAATAATCTGTTTTCCTGTTTTTGCCACCAAAGTGGATAACTTCACATTTATCCACAGTAAATTGCATCTGCCATGAATTTGCCCACTCACCTAACCTATCCAAGTCACCCTGCATCCTCTTAGCATCCTCCCCACAGCTAACACTGCCGCCCAGCTTCGTGTCATCTGCAAACTTGGAGATGCTGCATTTAATTCCCTCATCCAAGTCATTAATATGTATAAATAATGTATGAGATCATGAAAAGGCAATATAACTTCATTGGACGTGGTTAGGAAAGAGGAGTTAGAATGCACGGTAATTATGGGGACGATTGAAGGGAAGAAAGCAAAAAGAAGTCAAAGGCAAATGATGATGGAGACAGCAGCCAGAGAACTGGAAATGAATACCAATGAATTGATCCACTTGACCCGAAACAGGAGTGTGTGGGCCATGGCAGTCAAAGCTCAATCTCGGCATGGCACCTGATGATGAGTTAGAAAACTAATTGAATGCCTATTATTAAGTATTATAGTTAACTTCAGTTTCAGTTCAAGTACGTCTAAAAATTGAAATTCAAATTCAAAAATTATATATCTATGCAGCTTAATTTCTTTCACAGCAATTCTCCAACATTACAACTTTTAAACAAAGTAAATCTCATTCAGTAACTTATCAAAGTCTTTGCAAAAATAATCAGTCCTTGAAGAAAATCAAATTCAGATCCTTTGAATGAAAATAACCTTGTACATGCAACCGAATTTAATACGGTAAATTCTCCACATCATGAAACATTTCGTTCCTGTGCTAGTTTTTCATCTTGGGTGGCTCGCCATCTTGTTTCGTTGGATGAAATTGTACATCATACTCAGAAAGTCGATTCACAAACTTGTAGAAAAAAACCTAACCAAATTCCTTGGTGTGATTTAACAGAACTACTTCCTGGTTACACGGTAGTGATTTTGGTCACTCATCTATGGCGATATTGTCTCATTATAGCTGCTGCTCGTTATAGCTGTAGCTTCAATAGTTTGCCTCTCTTCCCAGGGTTTCACCCTGAGATTTTCAAGTAAGGATACTCACCACTAATCCCACTTTTAACAGTTTATATCTTTAGTTTCTAATAGTTTGCTGCATTTCTCTCGCTTTCCCACGCTGCATCAGCTATGCCTTGTTGTCGCATATTTTTTTCCATCCAAGTTTTTTAAAAATTCAGCAAACCTCGTTTCCATCCCTCCACAGATGGAGCTTCCTTTTTTTTGTAATTTATTTTTTATTGAAGTTCATCATCAAACAAAACTTTCCATAAGATGTATTTCAGGTACTGTACATATATATCATATAGTCATATTTGTCACAAATCTCCACATAATATTTATCTGAGGTATACACTTATAGAAAGGAGAGGAAAGAAAGAACAATCAAAATAAGAAAACTATGTACAAAGTAGGGAGTGATTCTTTTTTTTACAACATTTTTTGACTTGTGAGAATAAAATCAGGCCTATGAGGTGTTATGTAGTTAAACCATTTTTCCCAGTATGAATCAAATTGTTCCAACTTATGATTAACAGATGCTGTTATCTTCTCCATTTTGTAAATGTCCATTGTAATTTCCATCCATACATTCAAAGTTGGGCTCTCCTGTGATAACCATTTCCTGGAGCTTTCTAACATTACATCTTCAGGTTTAATTAACTTGGGTTACATCATGGACAAGGATCGATCTGGTCCTAGGGTTAAGGTTCTGAACTGGAAGAAGGCCAAATTTGAAGAAATGAGAAAGGATCTAAAAAGCGTGGATTGGGACAGGTTGTTCTCTGGCATGGATGTGATCGGTAGGTGGGAAGCCTTCAAAGGAGAAATTTTGAGAGTGCAGAATTTGTATGTTCCTGTCAGGATTAAAGGCAAAGTGAATAGGAATAAGGAACCTTGGTTCTCAAGGGATATTGCAACTCTGATAAAGAAGAAGAGGGAGTTGTATGACGTGTATAGGAAGCAGGGAGTAAATAAGGTGCTTGAAGAGTATAAGAAGTGCAAGAAAATACTTAAGAAAGAAATCAGGAGGGCTAAAAGAAGACATGAGGTTGCCTTGGCAGTCAAAGTGAAGGATAATCCAAAGAGCTTTTACAAGTATATTAAGAGCAAAAGGATTGTAAGGGATAAAATTGGTCCTCTTGAAGATCAGAGTGGTTGGCTTTGTGCGGAACCAAAGGAAATGGGGGAGACCTTAAATAGGTTTTTTGCGTCTGTATTTACTAAGGAAACTGGCATGAAGTCTATGGAATTAAAGGAAACAAGTAGTGAGACCATGGAAACTGTACAGATCAAAAAGGAGGAGGTCCTTGCTGTCTTGAGGAAAATTAAAGTGGATAAATCCCCAGGACCTGACAGGGTGTTCCCTCGGACCTTGAAGGAGACTAGTGTTGAAATTGCAGGGGCGCTGGCAGAAATATTTAAAATGTCGCTGTCTACAGGTGAGGTGCCGGAGGATTGGAGAGTGGCTCATGTTGTTCCATTGTTTAAAAAAGGATTGAAAAGTAATCCGGGAAATTATAGGTCAGTAAGTTTAACGTCGGTAGTAGGTAAGTTATTGGGGGGAGTACTAAGAGACAGAATCTACAAGCATTTGGATAGACAGGGACTTATTAGGGAGAGTCAACATGGCTTTGTGCGTGGTAGGTCATGTTTGACCAATCTATTGGAGTTTTTCGAGGAGGTTACCAGGAAAGTGGATGAAGGGAAGGCAGTGGATATTGTCTACATGGACTTCAGTAAGGCCTTTGACAAGGTCCCGCATGGGAGGTTAGTTAGGAAAATTCAGTCGCTAGGTATACATGGAGAGGTGGTAAATTGGATTAGACATTGGCTCAATGGAAGAAGCCAAAGAGTGGTGGTAGAGAATTGCTTCTCCGAGTGGAGACCTGTGACTAGTGGTGTGCCACAGGGATCAGTGCTGGGTCCATTGTTATTTGTCATCTATATCAATGATCTGGATGATAATGTGGTAAATTGGATCAGCAAATTTGCTGATGATACAAAGATTGGAGGTGTAGTAGACAGTGAGGAAGGTTTTCAGAGCCTGCAGAGGGACTTGGACCAGCTGGAAAAATGGGCTGAAAGATGGCAGATGGAGTTTAATACAGACAAGTGTGAGGTATTGCACATTGGAAGGACAAACCAAGGTAGAACATACAGGGTTAATGGTAAGGCACTGAGGAGTGCAGTGGAACAGAGGGATCTGGGAATACAGATACAAAATTCCCTAAAAGTGGCGTCACAGTTAGATCAATTCGTAAAGAGAGTTTTTGGTACATTGGCCTTTATTAATCAAAGTATTGAGTATAAGAGCTGGAATGTTATGATGAGGTTGTATAAGGCATTGGTGAGGCCGAATCTGGAGTATTGTGTTCAGTTTTGGTCACCAAATTACAAAAAGGATATTAATAAGGTTGAAAGAGTGCAGAGAAGGTTTACAAGGATGTTGCCAGGACTTGAGAAACTCAGTTACAGAGAAAGGTTGAATAGGTTAGGACTTTAGGACTGGAGCGTAGAAGAATGAGGGGAGATTTGACAGAGGTATATAAAATTATGATGGGTATAGATAGAGTGAATGCAAGCAGGCTTTTTCCACTGAGGCAAGGTGAGAAAAAAACCAGAGGACATGGGTTAAGGGTGAGGGGGGAAAAGTTTAAAGGGAACATTAGGGGAGGTTTCTTCACACGGAGTGGTGGGAGTATGGAATGAGCTGCCAGACAAGGTGGTAAATGCAGGTTCTTTTTTAACATTTACGAATAAATTGGACAGATACATGGATGGGAGGTTTATGGAGGGATATGATCCCGTGTACAGGTCAGTGGGACTTGGCAGAAAATGGTTCGGCACAGACAAGAAGGGCCAAAAGGCCTGTTTCTGTGCTGTACTTTCTATGGTTTCTATAGAGAGTCGATGTTTCGGGCTAAGACCCTTCATCAGGACAGAAAAGCAAGGGGAAAGAAACCAAATACATCCGGCCCTGCTGAGTTCCTCTAGCATTTTGTGTGTGTTACTCAGGATTTCCAGTACTGTATCTGCAGACGCTGCTGTACTGGTGTTTTTTTTTAAATAATTAGGTCACCTGTTTTAGTAGAGACACATTGAGCTATGTACAGCCACTAAGTAGCTTGTTACTCTTTGAGGGAGAAGGTTGTTGATTTGATGTGTTTTTTTTTCCTAACTATAATAAAGTAACATTGCAGGTGCAGGTCCAAAACCGGTACACCTGAAGTTTACATTAAGTCCCCCTCGGAACGAACCATATTTAAAAGACAGAAATATTTATCTCCCCCAGAACGAACCGTATTTAAAAGAAATATTTATCTCCCCCAGAACAGTAAGGAGTAAAAATACACATCGGTATCACTTTAATACTTACAAGTGAAGATGGAATGAATGGTCCATTATACAGTATTTTATCGCACCCCTATTACCTGTATTCGAACTAAGATATCTATTTTATCATTCTACGTTACTTGAGTAATCCTCCGCCAAGTTTCCCGTTCAATCGTACCTACCAGATAAAACAGCGTCCACGGGCAGAACTAGCAATGATCACTGATTTAAAAAAAACACGATCAAGATCGATGCATTTTGAAAGGAATGTAATTGGGATAATTAAAAGTGTTATGGGGTTTCTCAAAAGGCAGACGGTAATTTGGGACAGGGTGCGCTGCGCGCTGCTTTCAACCCGGTCTCGTGAGCGCTGCGCGCTGCTTTCAACTCGGTCTCGTGAGCTCTGCGCGCTGCTTTCAACCCGGTCTCGTGAGCGCTGCGCGCTGCTTTCAACCCAGTCTCGTGAGCGCTGCGCGCTGCTTTCAACCCGGTCTCGTGTGGGACGGTTGAAGCGCCGTTTTAAAGTCCACTCCCAAAGAGGGGTAAAGAAAAACTCGGAGGTAAGTTAAAGTCTGTCTCACTTCGAGATTTCCTCACCTTCAGCGGGGCATAATGAAAAACAGTCCTTCATTTTAAAGCAAAAGAAAACGTTCTAACATTTATTGCTGCTTTAAGGAATACTGGGGGAAATTGAAATCATCTACTAAGCAAAACTACTAATGCTTGGATTGTATAACCTGTATCTGAATTAGTCATCTAATTTGTGTGCAACAGGATTTTTCTTAAAACAGGATGAACTACAGTGATCTTTGAATCTCTGTCTTCTGTATATATTCTCACTCCTCCATCCCCTTGCAGACTAAAGTTCTTCTAAGATGTAGCTGTTGATTTCTCTCTTGGTTCTTGATCCTCCAAAATATTCCGCATGGAATTTAAACTGGAGGTGGTGGAGGGTGAGCTTAAGAAGGAGATTTTTGAAGAAGAAAAGTTGCCTTAAATGTAATTGGGTTTGTTTGTGTGAGTGTGGTAGGGTGAAGATTATTCCATCCCATTATTCTCTTTTTGTTGAGCCATTTTACTGGAGCTGAGGTTTTGACTGCATAAACTCAGTCATAATATTGCCAAGCTGAATTTATCTAGCTTTGAATTCCATTATTACCTGATGACCAGTGCGGTCTTTTGGGTACCTTTCGTAAACTTGTAACATTGGTTTGCCCACATTCTTACCTGTTCACCCATCCTTCCAGTCTCCCAGTACATTGTAGTTTTAAATGTCTTTTTCTTATTGTTATCTTGCTTGCCAGCTCTTGCTAACCCCTCACCTTGTAATAATGGCCATCTCCCCTCTTATCTTTCAAACAGGAAGGATCTTGACCCAAAACATTGACTATCCATCCATGTATATGGATTTCAGTAAGGCATTTGATAAGGTTTCCCATGCAAGGCTCCTTCAGAAGGTAATGAGGCATGGGATCCAAGGAGACCTTGCTTTGTGGATCCAGAACTGGCTTGCCAACAGAAGACAAAGGGTGGTTGTAGATTGTTTGTATTCTGCATGGAGGTCAGTGACCAGTGGTGTTCTGCAGCAATCTGTTCTGGAACCTTTACTGTTTGTGATTTATATAAATGACCTGGATGAAGATGTAGAAGTGTGGTTAGTAAGTTTGCTGGTGGCACAAAGGTTGGGGGTGTTGTGAATAGTCTGGAGGGTTGTCAAAGGTTACAGCGGGATATCGCTGGGATGCAGAACTGGGCTGAGAAGTGGCAGGTGGTCTTCAACCCAGATAAGTGTGAAGTGGTTCATTTTGGTAGGTCCAATTTGAAGACAGAAAATAATTTAAGTGGTAAGACTCTTGGCAATGTAGAGGATCTGAGAGATCTTGGGGTCTGTGTCGACAGGACACTCAAAGCTGCTCTGCAAGTTGACAGCGTTGTTAAGAAGGCATATGGTGTGTTGGCCTTCAGCAACCGTGGGACTGAGTTCAAGAGCCATGAGGTAATGTTACAGCTATATAAGACCTTGGTCAGACCCCAGTTGGAGTACTGTGTTCAGTTCTGGTCACCTCACTACAGGAAGGATGTGGATACTATAGAGAGAGTGTGAAGGAGATTTACAACGATGTTGCCTGGATTGGAGGGTGTACATTATAAGAATAGTTGAGTGTACATGGCCTTTTCTCTTTGGAGTGATGGAGGATGAGAGGTGACCTGATAGAGGTGTATAAGATGATGAGGATCATTGATCATGTGGATAGCCAGAGGCTTTTTTCCAGGGCTGAAATGGCTAACATGATGGTGCATAGTTTTAAGATGGTTGGAAATAGGTACCGAGGGGACGGCAGGGGTAAATTTTTCACACAGGAGAGTGGTAGATGCATGGAATGCACTACTGGTGTTGATGGTGGAAATAGATACAATAGGGTCTTTTAAGAAACTCTTAGATAAAACTCTTCATGGAGCTGAGAAAAATAGAGGGCAATGCACTAGGGAAATTCTAGGCAGTCTCTGGAGTATGGTCGGCATAACATTGTGGGCCAAAGGGCCTGTAATGTGCTGTAAATTTCTATGTTCATTTCCCTCTACAGATGCTGTAGGACCTGTTGACTTCCTTCAATGGTTTGCTTTATTTTTGCTCCAGATTCTAGCGTCTGGAATCTTGTGTCTGTAGTCATGTAAAGATCATCTTTAGAGAGAATAGGGAACACTAATCTTTGATGTTTAAGTGTTTTGCATCACCAAGTATCCCTTATCATAAACACTCTAGGGCCTACCATTTACTGTAAACTTAATTGTACCAGCCAGCTAAATTATGTGGCTATGAGATCAGAATAGAAACTGATTCAGGTGACTCAATTTTTGACATCAGGATGTCTTTCTACCATCAATAGTCTGTCCATAGAGTGATGGAATACAATTTACTTGTCACGATGAGTGCACTGTCAACAACACTCAGACATTTTGCACCATACTTGACAAAGCAACCTGCTTGTGGCATCTCATGCACTGTCTTAAACATCTATTCCACCACAAACTGAGTATAGTAGCTGTAGTGTGCACCATTGTTATAAACTGCACTAGAGTTGCTGGCTACTCTGCACACATGACCATTGCCACCAAGCAATTCAAGGAGACACCACCACTACAGCTTTCCTTTAAAGAAACACATTATCCTGACCTGAAAATTTGTTTCGGTTCCTCTCCTTCTTAGAACTGAAATTCTATAACTCGGTAGCCAGCAACACTCTGGAAGGAACTACACCATCTGTTAGTCTTGCGAGACCATGGATCTGCACCTGGAAAGTCTTCACTCTCCGGGCGCAGGCCTGGGCAAGGTTGTATAGAAGACTGGCAGTTGCCCATGCTGCAAGTCTCCCCTCTCCACGACACCGATGTTGTCCAAGGGAAGGGCGTTAGGACCCATACAGCTTGGCACCAGTGTCGTCACAGAGCAATGTGTGATTCAGTGCCTTGCTCAAGGACACAACACACTGCCTCAGCTGGGGCTCAAACTCACGACCTTCAGATTGCTAGTCGAACGCCTTAACCACTTGGCCACGTGCCCACAACTACACCATAAGAGTGTTGATTTAAGATGACTCACTCCCATCTTTTAAATATAATGAATCGTTGAATGTTCAATTCTTTGAATTAACTTCAAGGCTAACTTCAAGGCTAAAAGGCTGTTTTTAGTCTCCTAAGGCATCTATCTATTTCTAGTGGAAAGGGGATTGATTTTTTTTGTCTAGAAATGTAGCTATTGTCTCTTCCTCTACAGATTCAAACTTTATGATCGTCTCCAGCATTTTCTGCTTTTATTAAAGAAAAGCATGGTTTTAATGGAGAGGAATAAAATTAATAATTTTTTGTTATTGTCACATGTGAAATGTAGGGTACAAATAAAACCATACAAATTGTTTAATAATAATTGTGCATTTGAGGTAGTACAATGGAACACAATAACAGAATGCAGAATAAAGTGTAACAGCCATAAAGAAAGTGCAGTGCATGCAGAAAATAAGGTGCAAGTTTGCAAGGAGGTAGATGTCAAAGTTGGAAGTCTATTTTATCATACTAGGGAAATATTCAGTACTCATAACAACAGGATAGAAGCTGATCCTGAGCCTGCACATGTTTTCAGATATTACAGTGCCTATAAGAAGTATTCACTCCCCTTGGAAGTTTTCATGTTTTATTGTTTTACAACATTGAATCACAATGGATTTAATTTGGCTTTTTTGATACTGACCAGCAGAAAAAGACTTTCATGTTAAAGTGAAAACAGTTCTCTATAAAGTGGTATAATTTAATTACAAATATAAAACACACAATGATTGCACAATTATTCACCCCCTTGAGTCAGTATTTAGTAGATGCACCTTTGGCGGCAATTACATCTTTGAGTCTGTGTGGATAGGTGTCTATCAGCTGTGCCAATCTGGACACTGCAATTTTTCCCTATTCTTCTTTAGAAAACTGCTCAAGCTCTGTCAGATTGCATGGGGATTGTACTTGAACAGCCATTTTCAAGTTCAGCCACAAATTCTCAACTGGATTGAGGTCTGGACTCATGACTTAGCCACACCAGGATATTAACTTTGTTGTTTTTAAGCCATTCCTGTGGAGCTTTGTCTTTATGCTTGGGGTCATTGTCTTGCTGGAAAACATATCTTTTCCCAAGTTGCAGTTACGCTTGCAGACTGCATCAAGTTTTCCTCCAGGATTTCCCTGTATTTGGCTGCATTCATTTTACCCTCTACCTTCACAATCCTTCCAGGGCCGACTGCAGTGAAGCATTTCCACAGCCTGATGCAGCCATCACCATGCTTAATGGTAGGGATAGTGTGTTTTTGATGTGTGATGATGGGCTTATGCCAAACATAGCATTTAGTCTGATGGCGAAAAAACTCAATTTTGGTTTCATCAGACTAGAGAACCTTCTTCCAGCTGACTTCAGAGTCTGACTTCTGGTGAACTCTACTTGAGATTTTATATGAGTTTTTTTTCAACAGTCTTTACCACTCTCCATAAAGCTGGGACTGGTAAAGCATCTGGGCACTGTTGTATGCACAGTCTCTCCCTTCTCAGCCACTGAAGCTTGTAACTCCTCCAGAGTTGTCATATGTCCCTTGATGGCCGACCTTTCTAATCCCCTTCTCACACAGTTACTCAGTTCTTGAGGACGGCCTTCTCTAGGCAGATTTACAGCTGTGCCATATTCTTACCATTTCTAGATGATTGACTTAACTATACTCCAAGGCATATTCAGTGAGTTGGAAATTGTCCTGTATTAATCTCCTGACTTGAGCTTATTAATAATCTTTTCACAGAGTTGCTTGGAATGTTCTTTTGTCTTTATGGTGTAGTTTTTGCCAAGATTCTAACTCACCAGCAGTTGGACCTTCCAGATACAGGTGCATTTTTACTGCTATCCATTGAAACACCTGACTACACACAGGTCTCCAAAATACCAAATCTCCATTTAACTAATTATGTGACTTTTAAAACTAAATGGCTGCATCAGTGATGATTTGGTGTGTCTTATTAAATGTGGTGACTAGTTATGCAATCAATTATTTTGTGTTTTATATTTGTAATTAATTTAGATCACTTTGTAGAGATGTTTTCACTTTGATACCAAAGTATCAAATTAAATCCTCTAAGATTTAATGCTTTAAAACAATAAAACATGAAAACTTCCAAAGGGGCTGAGTACTTTTTATAGGTACTATAGATCTTCTGCCCTGATGGAAGGGGGTGGGGGGGGGGAGAAGAGAGAATGCCTAGGGTGGGATAGGTCATTAATTGTGTGCTGCTTTACTGACATGGCAAGATGCATTGAGGGTATGTTAGTTCCATGATCTGCCATGCTGTGTCGGCATAATTGATTTATATTCCCCTTCTATCATCTTGAAAAGGCTGTGCCTCAGGAAGGTAGCATCTATCATTAAGTACCCTCACCACCTGGGACCTGTCCTCTTCTTGTTACTACCACCAGGGAAGTGGAAGAGGAATCTGAAGACCCACACTCAGAGTTTGAGGAACAGATTTTTCCCCCTCTGCCAACAGATTTCTGAACGGTGTACGAATTCATAAACACTACTTTGCTATTCCTCATTTGCACTATTTAATGTAACTTACAGCAATTTTTAATGTTTTGCATTGTACTGCTGCCACAAAGTGACAGATTTCAGAGTGATAACAAACCTGATTCTGATACTATTCTTTAACATTCTTTCTTTTCCAGTAGTAATTTTCTACTTGTTATACACCTCCCACTGATTCCCCATTTTTTCTGACAGTACAAATAAGCAGTACAAATTTTACTCTTAATTTTTGTTGTTTGATGTTTGTTATTCCTGTTTCATATGCTCTTAGAATACAAATGAAATGGAGTATGAATAACTCACTTATGCTTAGTGTTTGCCATAATGAAAATAATGAAGAATTCATTTGTTCTCATTTTAAATTAGTATGTATAATTGACAATTTTTTTTTTGAACTTCTGGATCTGTCCTGCACATTCAATTTTTGTTTCTTTTAATTCCTTATTCTGCGGCTCGGCCCTAGGAAAATTTAATCGGGATAATTGAATTTAGAGGGGGGAGCCTAGGGAGTATTAAGTAATAAGTGGCCCAGGATAAAATAACTTGCTGACTGATAAAGAGTTAATTGATGCAGCCTAACTTTATTATTGCTTGTTCATTTCAACAATAAATTGAAATTTCCCTAGTCACGCATTGTGTGAGATATGAGGACTGGCCAAAGGAGAATGTTTTTTAATAGGGTAGCTTGAATTACTTAGCAGTTTGAATGTTAAGCTGGGTCAAAATAGCTGCGAAGTTCAATACAGTGTTTGCCAAATAGCAGAAATAGTACTTTTCTGGGGATTTTTTCATCTCTAATTTTCAATCACTCTGACTTTGTGCATATGCCGGCACAATGACATATAATGAAAATGAGTATTTGCACCCATTTGGTCTTTCGCTGTATCATAGTAACAAAATCACCAGAATGGCATATAAGACTGGTAGCTTATCTTGTTTTTTCATAGTTCCAGTTTTATTTCCCTAACCATCATCCCATCTAAAATTATTTACTATCATACAGAACAGTAACTAGGCTTGCAATGTAGACCTGGTAGGCTTGCTCAGCTAGATTTAGAGGTATACTTGGGCATTGATTTGTGATTTAATATGAACATTCCTACTCAAAATAACTAAAATAAATAAATCTTTGTGAAGAAGAATTTTATAATTTACAAAGGTGATTTTCCTTATAGGCCTAATGTTTGTGGGAAAAAATGCTGTCCTGGATGGACTGTGAGCCGAAGTACAAACCGATGTATGAAACGTAAGTAAGATAGTTAAGGAAAATATTTTTGTCATTGTTTAATTGTGGTAAAATTTTGTTTTGATGAAATGTGGCTTGGATTCAGATAGTATACTTGATAAAATAATTTTATTAGTTATATTGAAAATACATATAAAAGGAGAATAAATCTTAACAAGATTAATACATTTTAAGAGTGAAAACAATTCCAGTTGAAGTTAGAGATGGAATGGGATGCACGCCAGCTCTAGCAGGATTTGCAAGCCATTACTTTCTCCAAGGCAAAACCTAGCTTTGTGAATGACTGTGATGCTTCACTCCCAAATGAGCTCAAAGCCTTTTATGCACACTTTGAAAGGGAGAATAAAACTACACATCTGCGAATCCCTGCAGCATCTGATCATCCTATGATCTCTGTCTTGGAGGCCAATGTCAGAATGTCTTTCAAGAGGATGAACCCTCATCAGGTGTCAGGCCTTGACGGTGAATTTGGTACAGCACTGAAAACCTGTGTCAATCCAACTGACTGGCATGTTCAAGGACATCTTCAATCTCATAGTGCTGCAGTTGATGTTTCCCACTGTTTCAAAATGGTGACAATCATACCAGTGCCCAAGAAGATCAGGGTGAGCTGCCTCAATGAATATCGCTCTGTTGCACTTACATCTATCATGATGAAGCGCATTGAGAGGTTCGTCATGGTCAGATTCAACTCCTGCCTAAGTAAGGACCTAGACCTGCTGCAATTTGTCTTTCGCAACAATAGGTCTACAGTGGATGCAATCTCACTGGCTTTCCACTCAGCCTTCGATCATCTGGACAATAGCAATATCTACATCAAGCGGCTGTTTATTGATTACAGCTCAGTGTTCAACACCATTATACCCTCATTACTAATGAAGAAGCTCCAAACCCTGGGCCTCTGTACCTCCCTCAGCAACTGGATCCTTTACTTACTCATTCGTTGTCGTAGCTATCCCTCGAGGTCGAGGATGATGGTCTTCATTCTGAAGAAGTGGCCCACAGAGTGAAGACGCCTATGTGTGTATTTGTTTAACATGTACTTGATGTTGCACTCCAAGAAACACATGATACTTCACAGATCAACCAACTGATTCCAATGGCATGGAAACCACGACGATTGGAGCTGATGGACTTGTTGCAGCCTTCATCCACCTTCAGAGCCATTGAGTTCGAAGTAACTTTGTGCGCCTGTTCCGCAGTTGAGGTCTTGATTGGATTGTTGTTTGTCAGGGACCTCACCCTCGACCTTACCGCCATGGGTGACCCTACCAGGAGCATAGCTCCAGACGGCATTGCTCTTGGGATCATAGGACCACACAAGCTTCTCCACCACGACAAGGTGACAATCCACAGAGATGACTTGATCTTTGGGAGACCACAGTTAGTGTGGTTTGGAAATAAGATCTTGCTGACAGTCAACACCAGTGTACCTCAAGGGCGTGTGCTTTGCCCATTACTCTACTCTTTCTACACACGTGTATGTGGATAGGCACAGCTCAAACACTAACTATAAATTTGCCGACTGCACAACTATTGTTGACAGAATTTCAGATGGTGATGAGGAGGCATACAGGAGTGAAATGGATCATCTGGTTGTCACAACAATGATCTTGCAATCAGCCTCAGTAAGACAGAGGAATAGATGGTGGACTCCTGGAAGGGAAAATCAAAGAAACAGACACTAGTTCTCATTGAGTGATCATCAGTGGAAAGAGTAAGCAGTTTCAAGTTCCTGGGTGTCAATATCTCTGAGGATCTATCCTGGGCCCAACATATTGATGCAATTATAAAGAAGGCATGACTGCAGCTATATTTCATTAGCTTGAGGCGATTTGGTATGTCACCAAAGACTCTAGCAAATTTCTACAGCTGTACTGTGGAGAGCATTCTAACTGGTCGCATAATGTCTACACAAGATCAAAAAAAGTTGCAGAGGGTTGTAAACTACGCCATGTCCACCATGGGAGGCACTAGCCTCCCCATCGTTGAGGACATCTTCAAAAGGCAATGCCTTAAGAAGGGAACATCCATCATTAAGGTTTCCCTATCACCAGGACATGCCCTCTTCTCACTGCTACCATCAAGGAGGAAATACTGCAGGCTGAAGACATCTCAATATTTTAGGAAGAACTTCTTCCTCTCCTCCATCAGATTTCTGAACAGACAATGAACCCATGTACACTACCTCCCTATTTTATTTGATTTGTCTTTTTGTACTACTTAGCTAATTTATTTTTATATATTTTTACTTATTATCGCAAAACAACATCTTTTATGACATATGCCAGTGATTATCAACCCTGGTTCTGATTCTAAATACTATCTTACCTACAAAATATTACTAAGAAAGGAACACAGTAAGATTTGTTACAACTCTCTGATATCACGTTATCAGAGAAAACAATGCAGTTCTGCATCATTAGAGAAAGGTATCCATTTTCCACATCCCATCTGGTATTGGAAATTCCTCGCAACAGCAAATAGATCTTAACTTCAATAGCTAATTTCTCTATAAGTCAGAAATATCCATTACTATATCCACTTTCCACTCATTTCACTATACAGTTGTACATACACTTCCTGTAATTCTTCAATTTCATTAAATATTCATCATAATGCTACCCATAATTAAATTATTGGAATATATACTGTATCCAGTCATTAATGAATACCATTAAAGATTTTACTATTTTTATTGCCATCTTGTAATGTGCTTTAATGTATGGGAGAATTTAAGTTGGATTTCCGTAAATCAGTTTATCCATAACTCGGGGAGTCTCTGTACTCAGTGTTTCGAGCTATAAAAGCAAGTATACCAAGTGCCTTTTGCATTACACTATCCGCTTGTGTCACTACTTTCAGTGGGCTACAGAAGACAGCAAGAACTTCTATTTAGAATAGTGATTCTAAATTCTGGATCACTTCGTTGATGAGAATTTCTTTGCATATTTTTGGGTACATATGTAACTAATATTATAAAATCACAAGTATGCTAACAATGTGGTAAACAGCTTGGGAAACACTGGTTACTACAGTATTTTGTCACATAATCAAGAATTGCTAGTTCATGCATACGAAAGAGCATTTCCACTGAAAAGTTTTGCATTACCTTTGGAATGGAAAAGTGATGCAATGGGCGAAGAAAGAAGATATTCTCTGATATTTGCTGTTCCTTGGGATTTCTGGAAGAAGGGATGTTTGTGGACACTGTCTTCTCCATCTTCACCAGCTTCTGGATTGATTGACCTGATCTCATGTTTGGAGCAGTGCAAAGGGTCCTTTGTATTAGCCACTTCCACGCTAAGAAAAATCTCTGGCTGTTCAGTCTATCTATTTCTCTTCTCATTTTGTACACTTCTATCAGGTTATCTATCATTGTCCTTTGCTTCAAAGAGAAAAGCTCCAGCTTGCTTAACCTATCATCATAAGACATGCTTTCTAATCTAGGTAAAATCCTGTGAAATCTCTTCTGTGACCTCCCTAAATATTTCACTCTCTTTCCATAATGAGGCACCTAGAACTGAACACAGTACTTCAAGTGTGGTCTAACAGCGTTATATAGAGCTGCTACATTACCTTATGGCTCTTGAACTCAGTCACTCAGCTGTTAAAGGCCAGCACACTATAAGATGTAATAATCGCTGGTCTATCATTCCCAGTGTTATCCCTATTACCTTTTTTGAACAAATGAATAACATTTGCCACCTTCCAATCTTCTGATACTACACCTGTGGCCAATGAGGATGCAAAGATCATTGCCAAGGGTTCAGCAACAACAATTTATTCTCTCGATTCCTGTAGTAACCAGGGGTGTATCCCATCCATCCCTGGGGACTTAACTATCCTAATGTATTTCAAATGCTTCAGCATATCCTCTTTCTTAACGTCTACATGTTGTAACATAACAACTTGTTTTACACCGTCTTCACATTTGTCAAGGTCCCGCTCATCGGTGAATACTGAAGCAAAGTATTCTTTAAGGACCACCCCTACCTCTGTCAACTCCAGGCACGTTTCCTCTTCTATCTCTGATCGGTTCTACCCTCAGTCTATTCAATGTTCTGGTCTCACATATGTGTAGAACATCTTAGGGTTTTCCGTAATCCTACTTGCCAAGGCCTTCTCATACCCCTTTTCTAGCCCCGCTTTCAAATGCTCTTCCTGATTAGCTTATAACTCTCCAGAATCTTGTCTGATCCTCACTTCCTAAACCTTAAGTGTGCCTTCTTCCTCTTGACTAGATGTCCCATATCTCTTGTTAACCACTGTTCCTTCACTCTACCATCCGTTCTCTGCCTCAGTGGGGCAAAGCTATTCTGAACCCTATGCAAATGCTTCTTAAATATCCTCCACATTTCTGTTGTGCATTTCCCTGAGTACATCTGTTCCCAATTTTGCCCTCCCCTTATACCTATACTGCCTGCTCCTATTATTGTCCAAGGCTATAGTAAAGGCCTGGGAGTTGTGGTCACTGTCTCAAAAACGCTCACCCATGGAGAGATCTGTCATCTGACTAAGTTCATTGCTTAGTACCAGATCCAGTATAGTTCCTTCTCTAGTCAGTCTGTCCACATATTGTGTCAGGATCCTTCCTGTGCATACCTAACAAATTCTGCCATGTCTAAACATTTTGCACTAAGGAAGTGCTGATCCATAGTAGGGAAATTGAAGCCACCCAAAATGCCAAGCCTGTTATTTTTGCACCTTTCTAAAATTTGCCTCCTGATCTGCTCCTTGGTGTCTCTGCTGCTATGGGACCATCTATGGAATACTTCCAATAGAATGATTGCTCCTTTCTTGTTTCTGACTTTCAGCCACGCTGTCTCCACTATCTCTTCATCTACCTCTTTCAGAATCCTGGATGTAGTCCATTTGGTCCATATGACTTATTTACTGTCAGATCTTTCAGCTTCTAAAGCACCTTCTCCTTAGTGATATTGACTACACTCACTGCTCTTTGACACTACTGAATTTTTTTTTTTTTGCGTGATGCTGGTGTCTTTCACAGTGAAAACTAATGCAAAATACTTACCTAGTTTGTCTGCTATTTCTTTATTCACCATTACTATTTCTCCAGTGTTATTTTCCCGTGGTCTAATGTCTAATGTACTCTTTGTATATCTTAAAAAAAAATCTTCTGGTATCTTCTTTTATATTATTAACTAGTTTACTTTCATATTTCATCTTTTCTCTCCTTATTGCTATTTTTAGTTGCCTATTGTTGGGTTTGAAAAGCTTCCCATGATTTTTTTGCTACATTTTAAGCTCTTTCTTTTGCTTTTATGTTGATTTTTGACTGACTTTGTCAGCAAGATTTCTTGTGTTTCTGTAGTTGTCTTTAATCAACTATAATAACAATACATCAAATTTTAGCTTTTCCCTCTCAAACTGCAAGGTGAATTCTCTCATATTATGATCACTGCTTCCAAAGGGTTTCTTCATCTTAAACTCCCTAATCAAATATGGTTCATTACACAACATCCAATCCAGAATTGACTCTTTTCTAGTGAGCTCAACCACAAGCCACTTTAAGAAGCCATCTTGTAGGCATTCTACAAATTCCTCTGTTTGGGATTGAACAACAACCTGATTTTCGCTACTTCCTAAGCAAGATGAGCTAGTAGTATACCATGAAATTAATTTAATGACAGTACTGATGAACTGCAATATTTATTGCTAATTTGCTGTTTTTATGTTGCCTACTAAAGTCACAATGAATTAACATTGTTATTATGAGGAAAAGGCTGCCCTATAAGGGTACAGATATGATTCGATACACTTCTTCTGCTTAAGATACTAAGTCTTGAATTACTATCCCTGCCATACAAGACAATGAATTGTATCCTCCATCAGATACTGCCATTCCAGATACAAGCCCTGAAAAGTGATATGATATAAAAGTTTTTGAACAGTAATCAGAGAATTCATTTTGTCTAGTCAACATTTGAATTGAGGTCAATTAACCAGTAAGATACAGGCTATTTGGCACACCAAACCCTTGCCTACCATGGAGACCTTTACACTAACCTACAAGAAGTTGTTAAAATGTCAAACTGGCTATCCTACTATCTGGAGAGGTGCAGGAGATTAGGAATCATCTATTGTAGGTGAACATGTGTTACTCTTTCAATATTTTGAGTTCACATTTAAGTTGAAAACAAGTAATCATGCATCTGTTTTTTATTAGCAAATATAGAGAAATTGGAAATATGTGGAAAAGACAGGAGATGAATAAATATTATGGGATAGAAGATGAGTGATTGAATTATAAAGTAAGCAGGATCATTATTAATAGCTTCTCTCCAAAAATAATATAAACAACTTTTATGATATACTTCTACTTGTGTAAACTAGGACACATAAGTATTGAAGGACATTTCTCATGATTAATCGATGTTTTTGGGGCAGACATAAAGAGGAGGGTACAATAAGACAACAATTTAGTTACTAGCATTCATTACTGTCCCAAACTTCTTCTCATAAAGAAATTATTTGTAATAAGCTAGTGAAGCTCCTAGACCTTTTTGAGTCTTTTCAAGACAAGTAAGGTCCTGCCAGAATTTGCTCTTCCTTCTCAGATATTTTGCAGCCAGTGCAACACATACGAAATGCGCAAGCAGGCAGTATCTACAGAAATGAATAAACAGTGGACGTTTTAGGCCAAGAATCCTCATCAGGAATGGAAAGGAAGTGGGAAGATGCCAGAATTCTCTGCCGGATCCATGGCTTTTGCAGCCAAAATTTATAATGAGAAATATACAGAGAAATTTAGCTGTTTCAAAGAAGAGACACCCCAGCCTTCAATCTGAGCTGTCCATGGTACTAAAGCAGAGCATCCACAGCAAACATAACTACTTACATTTCATAATGTCATCTTATTGGTGAGCTGAAATCAACATGAGGGCTCATTCATTAGTGATGCAGAGCAAATTTAAAAACAGCTGAAGAGCTTCCAACTTCTTCTCTGTAGTCAGATATCAGCATGTGGAAATAAAAAGGAGGTGTAAGCAGTGTGGCCACTGTTGGAGTAATTTCAGGATCATTGAGATCTCTTCTGGGGAAAGTATGACCTGTATGAAAAGAACAGGTTACACCTGAACCTGAGGGGGACTAAGATTCTTGTGGACAGTTTTGCTGGAGCTGTGAGGGAAGGTTTAAACTAATTTGGCTGGGGGCTGGGAACTGGAGTGGTAGGATTGAGGATAAGGCAGTTGGTATACAAGTAGATACAATGTGTAGTGAGGGCAAAATTACAATCAGTGGGATGAGTTAAAGTGTAACAGGGAGCCAAAATCAAGAAGGATGATAATGGTGATATGTTTGAATGCATGCAGTATATGGAATAAGGTAGATGAAATTGTAGCACAGTTAGAGATTAGCAGTGGGTCGTGGCTGAAGGAAGATCATAGCTGGGAGCTTAACATCCAAGGATACACTCTGTATCAAAACAACAGGTAGGGAGGCAGATGGGGTTGGGATTGCTCTGTTGGTAAAATGAAGTCAAATCCTTAGAAGGAGGTGACATAGGATCAGAAAATGTAAAATCCTTGTGGGTAGAGTTAGGAAACTGCAAGGGTAAAAAAGACCCTGATGGGAGTTATATACAGGCCTCTGAACAGTAGCCAGGATGTGGGATACAAATTACAACGGGAGATAGTAAAGACATGTAAAAAGGACAATGTTGCTATAATCATGGAGGACTTCAAAATTCCAGGTAGATTGAGAAAATCTATTTGACACTAGATCCCAAGAGAGGAAATTTGTAGAATGCTGATGAGATGGCTTTTTAAGGCAGCTTGTGGTTGAGCCCACTTAGGGGAACCATTCTTTTCATGTTGTATGTCAATGATTTAGATGAAGAAATTGAAGGCTCTATGTCCAAATTTGAAGGTGATCCGAAGATAGGTGGAGTGTAAGACAGGGCTAAGGAAACAGAGTCTGCAGAAGGACTTGGACAGATTGGGGGAATGGACACAGAAGTGGCAGATGGAATATAATGTAGGAAAATGCATGGTCGTGAACTTTGGTACAAGGAATAAAGGGGTGGATTATTTTCTAAATGGTGAGATAATTAAAATATCAGAGGTACAAAGTGACTTAGGAGTTTAAGGTTCCCTAAAGGGTAACTTACAGGTCAAGTCTTGTAATGTGCTTCACAGAGTAAAATTTTCAAAAGCACCTGAAACAAACTTAATCAGACAATATTGTAACTGTTTTAAAGATGTAAACTTTAGAATGGGTGTCAACTAACTTGGTTAATAGTTGGTTTTAATAATTAACTTGAAGGTTAGGAAGTGAGACGCTTGAATTGGTGAATACCTTGCAACAATTTTAGGGTAAAGAAGGATAATGCTGAACAGACTAAAAGTAGAGGACTGCAAAGCTGGAGGGTTATATAGCTGAAGGAGGTTACCAAGATAAGGAGGCATGAAGCAATTATTTGAAGAAGATGAGGATTAACTTAAAATTGAAGTATTAAAGGACAATGAGCAAATGTAATTTAGTGAACAGTCTTGATGAGTGAAGAAGGGTGCAATTTAGTGAAAAGAGAGCAACACATACATAAGCTCAAGATTATGGAGTGTTGAATATGAGAAAGTTAAGAAGAACATTGTTGTAGTCAATAATTTTTGAGGTTACAGAAGCATACTTCAGGGATTCAACAGCAAATTTGCCAAGATTGCAGAGATCTTGATGGTGAATTAATGCAGTAAAAATTTGGTTTGTGACTGTCTGAAGCAACAGATAATCTGAAAGAGTAGCCAGTGAGATGGATGAATATTGATAGTTTGGGAATAAAGTTTGTGATGGGTTGTTCTCACAAAAGCAAACATCCTCTCCACATTCACCCTGTAAAGGCCCTTCAGGACCATATCTTTTTCCATAAGATATAGGAGCAGAAGTAGGTCATTCAGCCTTTCGATTTCATTTAAATTCTTTCTCTCTCTTCCAAACAATGTCTAAGGCTGACCTCCAATATTTTCCCAAATAACATCCTGCATATTCCAGGTACTAATACAGTAAATTTTCTCTGAAGTTCAAGCATTTGTGAGGGACGCTCATGCCTTCAAGCCTAATTGTGTTTTTTGAGGATAAGATGAAACAAATAGATGAAGGATGTGGTGTATATGGATTTCAGTATGGCATTTGACGAGGAACCACATGAAAGGATCATACAAAAAGTCATGAGGCATGGAATCCATGGAAATGTGGTTGAGTGGATTTGGAAATGGCTTGCTCACAGAAGGCAGCGAATGGTAGTAGATGGGATATATTCTGCCTGGAGGTCGGTGGTGTTCCATAGGGATGTATTCTGCGATCCCTGCTCTTTGTGATTATTATAAACTACTAGGGTAAGGAAGTGGAGGGGTTGATTAGTACGTTTGCAGATGATGTGAAGGTTGGGGTTATTGTGCATAGTGCAGAATGTTGTTGCAGTTTACAACAGAATATACCCAGGATGCAGGATAGAGAAGTTGTTGATTGAGTTCCATCTGGAAAAATGTGAAGTGATACACTTTGGAAGAATGGACTTGAAGGTGAAGTACAAGGTTAACAGCAGGATTCTTAGAAGTGTGAAAGAGAACTTGTGGATCCACGTCCAGAGATCCCTGAAAGCCACTACACAAGTTGATAGGGTGGTTATAGTATATGGTGTGCTGGCTTCATTAGTCAGTGGATTGAGTTTAAGAACTACAAGGTAATGTTGCAGTTCTATAAAACTGTGGTTAGATCACACTTGGAATATTGGTTTCAGCTAAAATTAACACATGGGCAGCATATAAATTTGTACTGTATATTCTTGTGTATCTTCAGGATGTGTCCAATATATATGGGAACAAATGTGCTGTGAATAATGTAAGCACCCCTTGTAATAGAAGAAAGATGATCAAGCCTATCATCTCTGTCTTATCATTTAATATTTGCAGTCATTCCGAATCATTATAGTCCTACTTGAATTATTCTCAGCTCTATTGAAGGCAGTTTCATTGCTTCAACTGATGTGACTTCTTCACACAAATTCAATTTGACTTTTGCTTTTAGTGTTCTGATGGAATCATAGAGAATAGAAGCCCTTCAATCCAAGGGTAGTGTGTTTAAACTAAGTAGTGGGGGGGGGGGAGGGGATGAACTGCAAATATAAGAATGGAGTTAAAGGGAATGAGAGAATAAGAAAAGTTAAGAAAGACAACAGAATTAAAGGGGCAGAAAGATGAGGAAGGGATCGGAGAGTAAGGGCAAGTGCAATAGTAATCGATGTGAAAGGTGAGGGGAGTAAAAGTATTACTTTAAAAGGATTAAAAGTATTATATATGAATGCAGAGTATAAGAAATAAAGTGATGAGCTTGAGGCTCAGTTGGAAATTGGCAAGTATGATGTTGTGGGAATAACAGAGAGATGGCTGTAAGAGGGCCAGGGCTGGGAAATGAATATTCAGGGATATATATCCTATCGAAAGGACAGACAGGCTGGCAGAGGGGGTGGGGTGGCTCTGTTGGTGAGGAATGAAATTCAGTCACTTGTGAGGGGGGACATAGAATCAGGAGATATAGAGTCAATATGGATAGAACTGAGAAACTGTAAGGGCAAAAAGAACCTGATGGGAGTTGTCTACAGGCCCCCAAGCAGTAGCCTGGGCATAGGGTGCAAGTTAAATCAAGAGTTAAAATTGGCATATTGCAAAGGTAATTCTATGGTTGTTTTGGGGGATTTTAACATGCAGCTAGACTGGGAAAATCAAGTTGGTACTGGACCCCAAGAAAGGGAGTTTGTGGAATGCCTCAGAGATGGATTCTTAAAGCAGCTTGTATTAGAGCCTACCAGAGAGAAGACAATTCTGGATTTAGTGTTGTGTAATGAGCCAGATTTGATAAGGGAACTCGAGGAGCCATTAGGAGGTAGTGACCATAATATGATAAGTTTTAATCTACAATTTGAGAGGGAGAAGGGAAGATTGAAAGTGTCAGTATTACAGTTGAACAAAGGGGTCTATGGACACATGAGGGAGGAGCTGGCAAAAGTTGACTGGAAAGGTACCCTAGCAGGGACGACAGTGGAACAGCAATGGCAGGTATTTCTGGGAATAATACAGAAGGTGCAGGATCAGTTCATTCCAAAGAGGAAGAAAGGTTCTAAGGGGAGTAAGGGGTGACCGTGGATGACAAGGGAAGTCAAGGACAGTATAAAAATAAAAGAGAGGAAGTATAACATAGCAAGGATGAGTGGGAAGCCAGAGGATTGGGAGACTTTTAAGGAGCAACAGAAGATAACTAAAAATGCAATCCGGGGGGTGGGGGGGGGGAGATGAGGTACAAAGATAAAGGAGGATAGTAAAAGCCTCTTTAGGTATGTGAAGAGGAAAAAAATTAGTTAAGACCAAAGTTGGGCCCTTGAAGACAGAAACGGGTGAAATTATTATGGGGAACAAGGAAGTGGCAGATGAGCTGAACAGGTACTTTGGATCTGTCTTCACTAGGGAAGACACAAACAATTTTCCAGATGTAATAGTGGCCAGAGGACTTTGGGTAACAGAGGAACTGAAGGAAATTCGAATCAGGCACAAAATGGTGTTGGGTAAACTGATGGGACTGAAGGTTGATAAATCCCCAGGGCCTGATGGTCTGCATCCCAGGGTACTTAAGGAGGTGGCTCTAAATATCGTGGACGCATTGGTAATCATTTTCCAAGGTTCTATAGATTCAGGATCAGTTCTTGTGGATTGGAGGGTAGCTAATGTTATCTCACTTTTTAAGAAAGGAGGGAGAGAGAAAAGGGAATTATAGACCAATTAGTCTGACATCAGTGGTGGGGAAGATGCTGGAATCAATTATAAAAGATGTAATAGCGGCATATTTGGATAGCAGTGGCAGGATAGGTCCGAGTCAGCATGGATTTACGAAGGGGAAATCATGCTTGACTAATCTTCTGGAATTTTTTGAGGATGTAACTATGAAAATGGACAAGGGAGAACCAGTGGATGTAGTGTACCTGGACTTTCAGAAAGCCTTTGATAAGGTCCCACATAGGAGATTAGTGGGCAAAATTAGAGCACATGGTATTGGGGGTAGGGTGCTGATATGGATCGTAAATTGGATCGCAGACAGGAAACAAAGAATAGGGATTAACGGGTCCCTTTCAGAATGGCAGGTGGTGACTAGTGGGGTACCACAAGGCTCGGTGCTGGGACCGCAGCTATTTACAATGTACATTAATGATTTAGATGAAGGGATTAGAAGTAACATTAGCAAATTTGCAGATGATACAAAGCTGGGTGGCAGTGTGAAATGTGTAGAGGATGTTGAGATAATGCAGGATGACTTGGACAGGTTGGGTGAGTGGGCAGATGCACGGCAGATGCAGTTTAACGTGGATAAATGTGAGGTTATCCACTTTGGTTGCAAGAACAGGAAGGCAGATTACTACTTGAATGGTGTCAAGTTAGGAAAAGGGGAAGTACAACGAGATCTTGGTGTCCTTGTTCATCAGTCACTGAAAGTAAGCATGCAGGTACAGCAGGCAGTGAAGAAAGCTAATGGCATGTTGGCCTTCATAACAAGGGGAGTTGAGTAAAGGAGCAAAGAGGTCCTTCTGCAGTTGTACAGGGCCCTGGTGAGACCACACCTGGAGTATTGTGTACAGTTTTGGTCTCCAAATTTGAGGAAGGACATTCTAGCTATTGAGGGAGCGCAGCGTAGGTTCACGAGGTTAATTCCTGGGATGGCGGGACTGTCATATGTTGAAAGATTGGAGCGACGAGGGTTGTATACACTGGAATTTAGAAGGATGAGAGGGGATCTGATTGAAACATATAAGATTATTAAGGGATTGGACACGCTAGAGTCAGGAAACATGTTCTCGATGTTGGGGGAGTCCAGAACCAGAGGCCGCAGTTTAAGAATAAGGGGTAGACAAATTAGAACGGAGTTGAGGAAAAACTTTTTCACCCAGAGTGTTGTGGTTCTGTGGAATGCTCTGCCTCAGAAGGCAGTGGAGGCCAATTCTCTGGATTCTTTCAAAAAAGAGTTAGATAGAGCTCTTAAAGATAGCAGAGTGAAAGGATATGGGGAAAAGGCAGGAAAAGGGTACTGATTGTGGATGATCAACCATGATCACAGTGAATGGTGGTGCTGGCTCGAAGGGCTGAATGGCCTACTCCTGCACCTATTGTCTATTGTCTACCCCATATCAGGAAAAAAAAACATTGTTGGAATACTATTTCTAAATCTCTATCAGTGCAACTTTCTTTTCATTACTACTACTCTTGTTGTCTAAATGTCTTCATGCTGACTTTGTTGGGATGATGACAATAACTAATCATTCATAGAGCTTCTGTGAAGTTCCTCCAATTACCATGTGTTAGATTTTTTTCAGCACATTAAAATATTAGGCCTAGACTTGTCGCCAGCAGTGAGCCGTCTGTGCTCACTTTATGCAAAGATAGAGTGGACTTGCCATTTGCAGGTATCCTGACATTGACATGCTGATAATTTTAGATTGATTCTAAATGTAGCTTTGGATGACAAAATAATATTGTGTGGCTAAGTCAGAAGAAACTCTTTCCATGAAATAGTTGAAAGAAACTGACAAAGCACAAGCATTTATCAATGTGGACTGTAAATAAATCTTAAAAATGTCAATTCTTTGTGTCCTATCCAGCAATTGAGAAGAATATGCTACTGTTTATACAGGCAACTTTATCATTCATGCCAATACTGTACCTTTGTTTAAACGAGCGATGCTTGATTAAAAGGAGGGCTTCTCAAGCATTTAGGCTCATTCTGGTGGCCCAATCAGCAGTGGGAGAAGAGCATAGCAAACTTAGTAAAAGTACAGAAGGGATAAGCGGGGTGACCATTGTTGGGAGTAGGCCATTGGTGAGAGTAGGAAAGTCAGGCTTTGGCTCAAAGGAGGCTTCAGCTTGAAAGAGAGTTAACTCTGGGTAAGTTTCTGTTAAGGTTCCCTTTTCTTTCTCCTACTGTACCTTGTGTAGTTATTGGCAGTTGTGTGTTCTTCATGCCGGATGTTGGAGTCCTGGGAGCTCCCAGGGAACTACATTTGTGTGAAGTGCATCCAGCTGCAGCTCCTTGATCATTTTAGGGAACTGGAGCAGCAGCTGAATAACCTTCGGCTTCTACAGGAGAGTGAGGCAGCACGATAGTGTGGTGGTTAGCATAACACTTTACAGTTCCAGTGGCCCGGGTTCAACTCCCACTGCTGCCTGTAAGGAGTTTGTATGTTCTCCCCTTGACTACGTGCATTTCCTCCGAGCTCTCTGGTTCTCCCACAGTCCAAAAAACATATTGGTTGGTAGGTTAGTTGGGCATTGTAGATTGTCCCATGGTTAGGCTAGGGTTAAAATTGGGTTTACTGGGTGGCCTGGCTCGAAGGGCTGGAAGGACCTATTCCATGCTGCATGTCAATAAAATAAAATTTAAATATAAAATTGTCATTCAGAGTTACAGGGAAGTAGTCACCTCTAAGTTGTAGTGGCTGGGTGACTGTTAGGAGAAATGGAAATGTGAATAGGCAGTTAGCACAGAGCACCCCTGTGGCCATTCCCCTGAATAATAAGTATACCATTTTGGATACTGTTCTGGGGATGATCTCCCAGGGTAATGCCATGGAGACCAGGTTATTGGCACTGAGCATGGGACCAGGTGCAGAAGGGAAGGAAGGAGAAGAAGGGAGTGGTAGTGATACAGGACTCAATAGTCAGAGGAACAGACAGGAGATTCTGTGGATGTGAATGGGATAAGAAGGTAAGGAGAGGGGATGATGTGGCTCTGCTGGTAAAGAATGGCATCAATTCAGTTGAAAGATGTGACATAGGATCAGAAGATGTGGAATCTTTGATGGAATGTGATAATGTGATAAATTGTTACTTACCTGGAATATATTACAGCCACAATAATACTCAAGTAGCTCAACACTATTCAGAGCAGAATGTTTCTTAAATGAGTCCTGTAACCATTAACTTTACATGTTATTCTGTGGCTGTAATATGTCCTATTTACAGAAAGCACTGCACCAGCAAACTTTTCATGTCAACAACATCTTTCCTTGCTACCAAGAGGCTTGTGGACTAAAAGTGACACTGATGATTCCTTGTGAATAAATTTGAACACCCTACTAGAAGACCAGTGCCAAATTGTTTTCATCATCAGTTCATTCATGTGTTGACCTATTCTAAAAATAGAAGTTTTTAAAGCTACAGAAAAAAAGTCAAATCATTCGTTAAAGTTTATACTTATGTTTCTTTATAGTCGTGTAAATGAAGTAGAAAAATATAACTGTTGGTTGTAATTTGCGGAAAGTTGTAAAGAAAGGGGAAAAGGGAAGACCATGGATCTATATTGATGCTGCAAGGATGACTAAAAGTTACTTATGTTTTTGGAATATAGTTATTTCTATTGTGTATGAAGTTGTCCATAAAACTGTAATATACTAAGTTTCTTTATCTACAATGCCTATAAAAAGTATTCATCCTCCTTGGAAGTTTTCATGTTTTATTCTTTTATAACAATGAATCATGGTGGATTTAATTTGGCTTTTATTTTTGACTCTGATCAACAGAAAACAACTCGTGTTAAAATGAAAGCAGATTGCTACAAAATGATCTAAATTAATTGCAAATATAAAACACAAAATAATTGATTGCATAAGTATTCGTGTCCTTTAATATGATGCACCAAATCATCACAGGTGTAGCCAATTAGTTTTGGAAGCCACATAATTAGTTAAATGGAGATCTGTTTTTGGAGACCTGTGTGCAGTCAAGGTGTTTCATTTGACTGCAGTAAAAATATTCCAGTATCTGCAAGGACCAACTGTGGTGAGTTGGTATCCTGGTTAAAATCTACACCATAAAGACAAAAGAACACTCCAAGCAACTCCATGAAAAAGTTGAAAAGCACAAATCAGGAGATGAATACAAGAAAATTTCCAAGTCACTGAACATCCCTTGGAGCACAGTTAAGTCAATCATCAAGAACTGGAAATAATGTGGCACAGCTGTAAATCTGCCTAGAGAAGGCCATCCTCAAAAACTGAGTGACTATGCAAGAAGGGGCTAGTGAGGGAAGCCACCAAGAGGCCTATGATACTGGAGGAGTTACAAACTTGAGTACTGTGATGGGAGAGACAGCACATACAACAGCTGTCGCCTGGGTGATTCACCAGTCACAGCTTTATGGGAGAGTGGCAAAGAGAAAGCCATTGTTGAAAAAAATTCACATGAAATCTTAGCTAGAGTTTGCCAGAAGGCATGTGGGAGACTCTGAAGTCAGCTGGAAGAGGTTTCTATGGTGTAATGAAATCAAAATTGAGCATTTTGGCCATCAGACTAAATGCTATGTTTGGCGTCCCTAACACTACACGTCATCAAGAACACACCATCCCTACTGTGAAGCATGGGGGTGGCTGCATCATGCTGTGGGAAAACCTGATGCAGTCTACAAGAGAACTGTGATTTGGGAAGATTAGTTTTTCAGCAAAACAATGACTCCACGCATAAAGCCAAAGCTACACAGGATTGGCTTAAAAACAAATTTAATGTCCTGGAGTGGGCAAGTCAGAGTCCAGACCTCAATCCAATTGAGAATTTGTGGCTGGACTTGAAAAGGGCTTTTCACCCACAATGCCCATGCAATCTGACAGTGCTTGAGCAGTTTTGTAAAGAAGAATGGGGAATAATTGCAGTGTTTAGATGTGCAAAGGTGATAGAGACCTATCAACACAGATAAAGGTGCACCTACTAAATATTAACTCGAAGTGGGGGAGTAATTCTGCAATCAAATATTTTGTCTTTATTAATTGTAATTTAGACCAATTTGTAGAAATTTGTTTTCACTTTGACACAGAAGAGTCTTTTCTGTTGATCAATGTCAAAAATATCAAATTAAATCCACAGCAATATAATGTTTTAAAGCAATAAAACATGAAAACTTCAAAGGAAGGTGAATTCTTTTTGTAGACATTGTATATGTATCATCAATGGCTCAGATGATTGCATTCTTTTCAATAATAGTTAATTTATTTGTAAATAAGATGAAGAAGCTTCCTTTATGGGTGCCTTGAGTTTACGTTCAAATAGCTGGTGCAGGAGATCTACCCACAAGCTTTTGATCCTGAGATGATGATGATGCTTTGACAGATAAAAATGGTCATAAGTAGGAATTTCTGAAAAAGAATTGTTATGATGAGGTGATAGTTTTAAAATAAAACAGAAAATTATTGAATTGTTCAACAGCATCTTTGAAGAGAAAAAACAAGTTTGGCATATCATGTTGTGAACCAGTAATCAGAATGGATCAAAGCTCTTTCATGAAAAATGTTTGCAGGTTTAGAAATTAAAAATTATCTTTATTTGAGAAGCTGACATGTACTAATTTCTTCTAATCTGATATTTCTTAACAGCTGTGTGTGACCCACCATGTCAAAACAGGGGTTCATGTTCACGACCTCAAGTCTGTGTCTGCCGGTCAGGATTCCAGGGTTCTAGGTGTGAAGAAATTGTTCCAGAGCAACCATACATTCCCCGTGTTCTCTCATCAAGACCCTTTCCTTCTCAGTCATCTGCCTCGTACTCAAATGCCATTCAGAAAATTCACAGCAATGCAAAAAATACCACCAAAAGAATGAATGAAATTCCATCTAAACATAGGGCTTCATCAGTTGCTCAAGGCGAGAGACTTCTGTGAGTAGTTTTAATTTATTCCTCTTCATCGGTGCATTACTTCCCAGGGTAATAGATTCTACTCTTATTTTAAGATGATAGATTATTTGGTAGCTAATACAATTTATCATGTCATTTTCTTGGCATGTTGACCAGTTTCTAACTGTATTAATAATTGTTGAATGCAATATTTGTTTCTCAGTTATAAATAATGCATATCTGATTCAAGGCTCCAGAGATAACTACATAATTTTTATCAGTTTTGAGAATTTAATTGATTTTCATCTTTATTTCATTGTTAATGACAATGTGAAAGATGATAATATGGAGGAATATTTTGCTCCTTTTTAAGGAAAAGCTCGGCATAGTCATTTTTGAAATACTTCTTAGCCAAAAATATTAAAGTTAGGAGTAATTAACTGAGCAAATCAGAGAGACATTGCTAGGATACAGAAGTGGGCTGAGAAGTGGCAGGTGGAGTTAAACCCGGAGAAGTGTGAGGTGGTACACTTTGGAAGGACAAACTCTAAGGCAGAGTACAAACTAAATGGCAGGATACTTGGTAGTGTGGAGGAGCTGAGGGATCTGGGGGTACATGTCCACAGATCCCTGAAAGTTGCCTCACAGGTAGATAGGGTAGTTATGAAAGCTAACACCCCATAAGCTTTCTTAAGTGGAGGGATACAGATTAAGAGTCGAGATGTAATGATGCAGCTCTGTAAAACTCTGGTTAGGCCACACTTGGAGTACTGTGTCCATTTCTGGTCGCCTCACTATAGGAAGGATGTGGAAGCATTGGAAAGGGTGCAGAGGTGATTTACCAGGATGCTGCCTGGTTTAGAGAGTATGCATTATGATCAGAGATTAAGGGAGTTAGGGCTTTACTCTTTGGAGAGAAGGAGGATGAGAGGAGACATGATAGAGGTGTACAAAATAATAAGAGGAATAGATAGTGGATAGCCAGCGCCTCTTCCCCAGGGCACCACTGATCAATACAAGAGGACATGGCTTTAAGGTAAGGGGTGGGAAGTTCAAGGGGGATATTAGAGGAAGGTTTTTTACTCAGAGAGTGGTTGGTGCGTGGAATGCACTGCCTGAGTCAGTGGTGGAGGCAGATACACTCGTGAAGTTTAAGAGACTACTCGACAGGTATATGGAGGAATTTAAGGTGGGGGGTTATATGGGAGGCAGGGTTTGAGGGTCGGCACAACATTGTGGGCTGAAGGGCCTGTAATGTGCTGTACTATGCTATGTTCTCTGTTCAAATCATAATCGGATGTCTCTTGTTTAAAGTGAGCAAGTCATGCCTGTATTAAATTTATAGACAAAGCGAAGTCGCATTAAGCTTTTGTCATCTAATACTGTAAGGCCCTGTTGTCTACTATTTGCAATAAAAATTAAAATTGGTCTTTAACTTGAAAGTAAATATAGAGAAATAATAAATCAAGGATTGCTATGGTGTGGTGAAATTGAGAAGTTTAATTTAACAGATAATGTTTGTATTTTAAGTGAAATAAGAAGAACAGATATAAAGTTTAAATAGAAGGGCATTAAAGATAAGGGCATGTTTTTCTATTTAGATTCTTAAACAATTCACTCTGCAGTCATACTTACTCCTTTGCTTTTGTTGTGGCTGTTCTGAGTCTCTGATTCCAGTCAAACTTGAAGACTAAGATCTTACTCTTGGGCAGCCCCACTGGCCTTAATTGAGATTGCTTTTGTCGAAGGCTGTTTTACATCATTATCAGGAGTAATTAAAAAGCAGTTTAAGCCAATTTAAATAATGAAAACATATTATTTATAAAATTGTTTGCTAATATTTTGAACATGTCTAAGTTAATTAAAAACATAACAACATAAGAACATAACAAATAGAAGCAGGAGTAGGCCATCTGGCCCGTCGAGCCTGCTCCGCCGTTCAATAAGATCATGGCTGATCTGGCCATGGACTCATCTCCACCTACCTGCCTTTTCCCCATAACCCATAATTCCCCACTATACAAAAATCTATCCGACCTTGTCTTAAATATATTTAACTAAAGTAACTTCCACCACTTCATTGTGCAGAGAATTCCACAGATTCACCACTCTCTGGGAAAAGCAGTTCCTTCTCATCTCCATCCTAAATCTACTCCTACTCCCCTGAATCTTGAGGCTTTGTCCCGTTGTTCTAGTCTCACCTACCAGTGGAAACTCTCCTGCCTCTTTCTTATATCCCTTTCATAATTTTATATGTTTCTATAAGATCTCCCCTCATTCTTCTGATTTCCAGCGAATGCAGTCCCAAGTGACTCAATCTCTCCTCATGGTCTAACCACTTCTTCTCTGGAATCAACTGGGTGAACCTCCTCTGCACTGTTTCCAAAGCCACTATATCATTCCTCGTGTAAGGAGACCAGAATTGCATGCAGTACTCCAGGTGCAGCCTCACCAGTACCCTGTACAGTTGCAGCATAACCTCCCTGCTCTTAAATTCAAACCCTCTAACAATGAAGGCCAATATTCCATTTGCTTTCCTGATTGCCTGCTGCACCTGCAAACCAACCTTTTGTGATTCATGCACAAGTACTCCCAAGTCCCTCTGCATAGCAGCATGCTGCAACGTTTTACCATTTAAGCAATAACCTGATCTTCCATTTTTCCTTTCAAAGTGGATGACCTCATATTTACCAACCTTGTACTCCGTCTGCCAGACCCATGCCCATTTACTTAACCCATCTGTATCTCTCTGCAGACTCTCTATATCTTCTTTACAATTTGCTTTTCCACTCAATTTAGTATCATCAGCAAACTTAGATAAACTACACTCGGTCCCCTCTTCCAGATTGTTAATGTATCTCGTGAACAGTTGCAGTCGCAGCATCAATTCCTGTGGCACAATGCTCACGACTGATTGCTAACCAGAGTAACACCCATGTATCCCAACTCTCTGCTTTCCATTGGTTAACCAATCCTCTTCCCATGCTAATACATCACCCCCAACTCTATGCATCCTTATCTTATGGATAAGACTTTTATGTGGCACCTTATCGAACACCTTCTGGAAATCCAAGGAATTAACGTCCATCTGTTCCCCTCTATACACTGCGCTTGTTGTATCCTTAAATACTCCAGTAAGTTTGTCAAACAGGACCTGCCTTTGCTGAATCCATGCTGTGTCTGCCTGATGGATCCATTTCTTTCCAGATGCCTCGTTTTTTCTTCTTTAATGATAGCTTCAAGCATTTTCCCAACTACAGATGTTAAACCAACTGGCCTATAGTTATCTGCCTTTTGTCTACGTCCTTTTTTTGAATGGTGGCGTGACATTTGCTGTCTTCCAATCCACCAGGACCTGCCTAGAGTCCAGAGAATTTTGGTAAATCATCACCAAAGCCTCTACTATAACTTCTACCATTTCTTTCAGTACACTGGGATGCATTCCATCAGGACCAGGGGACTTATCTATCTTCAGGCCTACAAAAAGTGAAAAGTAAAATAAAATGTACCAACTTGTTCATTCCTTTAGGACCAAAAGACATAGGAGCAGAATTAGGCTATTTCGCCCATTGAATCAGCTCCACCATTCCATCATGGCTGATTATTGTTCCCTCTCAAACCCATTCTGCTGCCTTCTCCCTGTAATCTTTGACACATTGATTAATCAAGAACCTATCAACCTCCACCTTAAATATACCCAATGACTTGGCCTGCACAGTCATCTGTGGCAATGAATTCCACATATTTACCATTCTCTGGCTAAAGAGATGTTTCCTCAACTCTGTTCTAAGTGGTCATCCTTCAATTTTGAGGCTGTGCCCTCTGGTCCCAGACTCCTTCACCCTCCACTGTAGGAAAGATCATCTCCGCATCCACATTATTCAGACCTTTCAATATTCGGTAGGTTACAATGAGATTCCCCCCCACCCCCCCGCCACCGTCCCCCGTCCCCCATTCTCCTAAACTCCATTGACTACAGGCCCAGAGCTATCAAATGTAAACCCTTTCATTCCTGGGATCATTCTCATTCTCAACACACTAGCTATATATTAACAGAGGGGAAAAAACGTACTAGATATTGTTCTTACTTAGAACTTGTGTATGTTTTCTCCCTAGCCTGTTGAGCCAACGCCAACCCGTTCCAACACTGGCAGGTCCGCCTACACCTTTTTATTGGCCCTATGCTGATTTCAGCTCACAAAAAGAAAGCTGAAGCTCTCAAGCTCTTTTTAAACTTCACACTGTGTCACCAACAAGCGATCTCTCACGCTGATCTGAGCCCACAGAAAATGAGCTTTTCAATCAAGGTCAGCCATCCCTGATTAAGGCTGAGGGAATAGATGCAAAGCTCTTCTGGCCCTTGGTTGAACTGAAGCCAGTAATGAGTCCAGTGCTCAAGCAAAGGTTCAGAAGCACCAGCATCAAACATCTAGCTTGTCTTTAATTTCCATCTTTCAATGGACAGGCAGGAGGTAAAGTAAATCAGCAAGGCCTGCATCATTCATGGGTCCCTACAGCCACTAAAGTTAAGTATGATTCAGCACTCATTTTTATGTTCATTTTGTTGACTGTTATTTTCTTGCAAGAAAGCAGAAAATACCAGAAATAAAAGGAACATCTATGGATTAGGGGGAAAATTTATTACAGTTTTGTCATTTATTATTGGAATTGCTGCTGATTTACCGCATCCAATTTTATACTTCAACCCACTTTCACCTAACACACTGATATTCTTCACCTTAACTCAGTGACAAACGCTCCTGATCTTTCTCCCTCATGTAGTGGAAGACTCCACCATCACCTCTTCCCACCATATTTCACAGCTGGCCACAGCACAAATCTAAAGGGATATAAGGCTGCTATTGAACTTAACACCTTGAGCAAATGACCCAGGGAAACTGGATAAAACTGCTGATTACTACTGTCCTGTTGCAATGCCCATACAGCTCAACTTCTTGTTTACACCGAAATCTTAAAACTCAGGACATTATATCAAATGTTTACTTCGAGCAACAAGGCATGTTGTGGGAAATTTGATGCAGATGTGATACAGCATGTATATTTATCTGTTTTATATGGTGGTGTAAGCTTTCAAGTCATCTGGTAATTTAACTGGAATTGGAAACTGTTGATACAACGCAGATTGCTGGGTTTTATAATAGGAAATTGATCCTCAGTGTCAGCGTTAAGCCTGAATGGCAAATTTTAAATATATCTTCCTGTGTCAAGGTTTTTGAGTTGGTGGTGTTCTTTGTGGATCTGTGTTAAGAGCATTGGAAAAAGAAGCAGGAATGGGTCATACAGTCTCTATCCTCATAGTGACATTCCATAAGATCATATGTGAACTTTTACTCAGCTCCACTTTTCTGTACTACTTTAAGAATATCCAAAAAATTATACTCAGCATCTAAGCCTCCTTTTGGGCAAATTCACTACTATCTGAATGAAAACTTCTCTTTTTGTCTGAGTCCTGAATGATTGATTCCTTATTTTAAGATGGCAGCTATGGCTCCAGACATCTGAATAATGAGAATCATCCTATCATTTAACCTGTCAAGGCCCATGAAGAGTTTTGTCTGATTGAGAAAGATAATGTCTCACCTGTTTAGGTTTAGTGTGCTTAATCTCTCCTCATAGGACAATCACCCTATCTGATGAAACTCCATTGCACTTTTTCTATCACAATAACAGCCTTTCTTAGGTAGGAATAGCCCTATGCAAAATCTTAATTTTTCAGTTAGATCCTATATAATTTCACTATGACACCTCAATTGTTTTGCTCAGATCCTATTGCAATGAAAGCCAGTGTGCTAACATTAAGGAGGTAATAAATCCATTTGCCAGTGTGCTAACATTAAGGAGGTAATAAATCCATTTGCCAGTGTGCTAACATTAAGGAGGTAATAATACATTTGTAAAGGTGCATTAACAGGATTATCAAGATTTAAGGAGGAAATAACAGGGTATTTGGAAAATCATACGGCAACCAAGCAGAATCAGTATGAAGACATGAGAGAATGCAGATGCTGGAATCTCAAGTAACAACAATTTACTTTTCTCGGTGGTTGAACGGGGCGGGACTGCGCAAGCGCATGTAAATCGGCCCGTGAGGCAGCGGGGGTATTTAAAAGAGAGCAGTTTGACGGAGCGGGCGATGGAGTAGAGGGAGACAGAGTAGGAAGGCTTCGGCAAGCAGAGGCTGAAGATGAGCTTCACTCCAAGTGAGGTAAGGCCGGGTAAGTTCCTTTAAAAGGAGAACCGTCTGCAGCGGTATTTTATTTGAAGCAAGGAAGGTGGGAGACTGTAGCGTATTGGGTAGGTCATGACAGCTGAGATCGGCCCCGTGGTTTGTTCATCCAGCAGCATGTGGGAAATCAGGGATACTTCCAGTGTCCCTGACGACTATGTGTGCAGGAATTGTGTCCAGCTGCAGCTGCTGGCAGACCGCATTGAGCGGCTGGAGCTGCGATTGGATTCATACTGGAGCATCCGCGATACTGAGAAAGTCGTAAATAGCACGTTCAGTGAGTTGGCCACACCGCAGGTAAAGGCTACACTGGCAGAAAGGGAATGGGTGGCCACTAGACAGCGTAGCAGTAGGCAGGTAGTGCAGGAGTCCCCTGAGGTTATCTCCCTCCTAAACAGATATACTGTTTTGGATACTGTTGGGGGAGATGTCTCATCAGGGGAAGGCAGCAGCAGCCGAGTTCATGGCACCATGGGTGGCTCTGCAGCACAGGAGGGAAGGAAAAGGAGTGGGAGCGCTATAGTGATAGGGGATTCGATTGTAAGGGGAATAGACAGGCGTTTCTGCGGCCGCAAACGAGACTCCAGGAGGGTATGTTGCCTCCCTGGTGCAAGGGTCAAGGATGTCTCTGAGTGGCTGCAGGATATTCTGGAGTGGGAGGGTGAACAGCCAGTGGTCGTGGTGCACAAGGTACCAACGATATAGGTAAAAAAATGGGATGAGGTCCTACAAGGTGAATTTAGGGAGTTAGGAGATAAACTAAAAAGTAGGACCACAAAGGTAATAATCTCTGGATTACTACCAGTGCCACGTGTTAGTCAGAGTAGAAATAGGAGGATATATCAGATGAATACGTGGCTTGAAAAATGGTGCAAGCGGGAGGGATGCAAATTTCTGGGGCATTGGAACCAGTTCTGGAGGAGGTGGGACCGGTACAAACAGGACGGTCTGCATCTGGGCTGGACTGGAACCAATGTCCTAGGGGGAGCCTTTGCTACTGTTGTTCAGGAGGATTTAAACTAATGTGGCAGGGGGATGGGAACAAGTGCAGAGAGACAGAGGGGTGTAAAATGACGGTAGAAGCAAAAAGTAGTAAGGTAAAAAGTAAAAGTGGCAGGCAGGCAAATCCAGGGCAAGAATCGAAAACGGGCCACTTTTCAACATAATTGTATTAGGGCTAAGAGTGTTGTAAAAGCAAGCCTGAAGGCTTTGTGTGTCAATGCAAGGAGCATTTGTAACAAGGTGGATGAATTGAATGTGCAGCTAGTTATTAATGAATATGATATAGTTGGGATCACAGAGACATGCCTCCAGGGTGACCAAGGATGGGAGCTCAACATTCAGGGATATTCAATATTCAGGAGGGATAGACATGAAAGAAAAGAAGGTGGGGTAGCATTGCTGGTTAGAGTGGAGATTAAGGCAATAGAAAGGAAGGACATTAGTCAGGAGGATGTGGAATTGATATGGGTAGAGCTGCATAACACTAAGGGGCAGAAAACACTGGTGAGAGTTGTGTACCTAACAGTAATAGTGAGGTTGGGGATGGCATTAAACAGGAAATTAGAAATGTGTGCAATAAAGGAACAGCAATTATAATGGGTGACTTCAATCTACATATAGATTGGGTGAACCAAATTGGTAAGGGTGCTGAGGAAGAGGATTTCTTGGAAAGTATGTGGGATGGTTTTCTGAACCAACATGACGAGGAACCAACTAGAGGGCAGGCCATTTGAGCAATGAGGAAGGGTTAGTTAGCAATCTTGTCATGCGAGGCCCCTTGGGTAAGAGTGACCATAATATGGTGGAATTCTTCATTAAGATGGAGAGTGACATAGTTAATTCAGAAACAAAGGTTCTGAACTTAAAGAAGGGTAACTTTGAAGGTATGAGAGATGAATTAGCTAAGATAGACTGGCAAATGATACTTAAAGGGGTTGACGGTGGATATGCAATGGCAAGCATTTAAAGATCGCATGGATGAACTACAACAATTGCTCATCCCAGTTTGGCAAAAGAATAACCAGGGAAGGTAGTGCACCCGTGGCTGACAGGGGAAATTAGGGATAGTATCAATTCCAAAGAAGAAACATACAAATTAGCCAGAAAAAGCGACACACCTGAGGACTGGGAGAAATTCAGAGTCCAGCAGAAGAGGACAAAGGGCTTAATTAGGAAAAGGAAAAAAGATTATGACAGAAAGCTGGCAGGGAACAAAAAAACTGACTTGTGAAAAGAAAAAGATTGGTTAAGACAAATGTAGGTCCCTTACAGTCAGAAACAGGTGAATTGATTATGGGGAACAAGGACATGGCAGACCAATTGAATAACTACTTTGGTTCTGTCTTCACTAAGGAGGACATAAACAATCTTACGAAAATAGTAGGAGACCGAAGGTCTAGTGAGATGGAGGAACTGAGGGAAATACATGTTAGTAGGGAAGTGGTGATAGGTAAATTGAAGGGATTAAAGGCAGATAAATCCCCAGGGCCAGATGGTCTGCATTCCAGAGTGCTTAAGGAAGTAGCCCAAGAAATAGAGGATGCATTAGTGATAATTTTTCAAAACTCTTTAGATTCTGGATTAGTTCCTGAGGATTGGAGGGTGGCTAACATAACCCCGCTTTTTAAAAAAGGAGGGAGAGAGAAATCGGGGAATTATAGACCGGTTAGCCTGACATCGGTGGTGGGGAAAATGCTAGAGTCAGTTATCAAAGATGTGATAACAGCACATTTGGAAAGCGCTGAAATCATCGGACAAAGTCAGCATGGCTTTGTGAAAGAAAAATCATGTCTGACGAATCTCATAGAATTTTTTGAGGATGTAACTAGTAGAGTGGATAGGGGAGAACCAGTGGATGTGGTATATTTGGATTTTCAAAAGGCTTTTGACAAGGTCCCACACAGGAGATGAGTGTGCAAACTTAAAGCGTACGGTATTAGGGGTATGGTATTGACATGGATAGAGAATTGGTTGGCAGACGGGAAGCAAAGAGTAAGAATAAATGGGACCTTTTCAGAATGGCAGGCAGTGACTAGTGGGGTACCGCAAGGCTCAGTGCTAGGACCCCAGTTGTTTACAATATAAATAACTTAGATGAGGGAATTAAATGCAGCATCTCCAAGTTTGCGGATGACACGAAGCTGGGCGGCAGTGTTAGCTGTGAGGAGGATGCTAAGAGGATGCAAGGTGACTTGGATAGGTTAAGTGAGTGGGCAAATTCATGGCAGATGCAATTTAATTTGGATAAATGTGAGGTTATCCACTTTGGTGGCAAGAACAGGAAACAGATTATTATCTGAATGGTGGCCGATTAGGAAAAGGGGAGGTGCAATGAGACCTGGGTGTCATTGTACACCAGTCATTGAAAGTGGGCATGCAGGTACAGCAGGTGGTGAAAAAGGCGAATGGTATGCTGGCAGTCATAGCAAGAGGATTCGAGTACAGGAGCAGGGAGGTACTACTGCAGTTGTACAAGGCCTTGGTGAGACCACACCTGGAGTATTGTGTGCAGTTTTGGTCCCCTAATCTGAGGAAAGACATTCTTGCTATAGAGGGAGTACAAAGAAGGTTCACCAGATTGATTCCTGGGATGGCAGGACTTTCATATGATGAAAGACTGGATCGACTAGGCTTGTACTCGCTGGAATTTAGAAGATTGAGGGGGGATCTTATTGAAATTTATAAAGGGATTGGACAGGCTAGATGGAGGAAGATTGTTCCTGATGTTGGGGAAGTCCAGAACGAGGGGTCACAGTTTGAGGATAAAGGGGAAGCCTTTTAGGACCGAGATGAGGAAAAATTTCTTCACACAGAGAGAAGTGAATCTGCGGAATTCTCTGCCACAGGAAACAGTTGAGGCCAGTTCATTGGCTATATTTAAGAGGGAGTTAGATATGGCCCTTGTGGCTGAAGGGATCAGAGGTATGGAGAGAAGGCAGGTACAGGGTTCTGAGTTGGATGATCAGCCATGATCATACTGAATGGCGGTGGAGGTTCGAAGGGCTGAATGGCCTACTGCACCTATGTTTCTATGTTTACTTGAGGAACATAGTGCATTGAGCAGCATCTGTGGGAGCACGTATTGAAAGCTTGCATCACGACTGAGAGTAGAGAGGCAAGATGGCCAGTTTAAAGAGAAGAATGGAAGTGGTTTCACAAGAGTCCGAGGTGATTGATGGTTTGAAAAGGGGTGCAAGATGTCAGGCGGGTTGCACCAGTTAAGGGAGGGTGGAGTTGGTAGACAGTGTCATATGAATGATAACTGTGTTAACACCTAATGAAGGTCTTGGCCTGAAACATTGACTGTGTGCTCCCTTCTATAGATCCTTCCTGACTTGTTCCTCCATCATTTTGTGTGTGTTGCTGAATGATAAAATGAGGCAGAGGGAAAGAAAAATGAAAGTCAGATGAAGCAAGATGAGGAAAGGATTATGAAGTTTGTATACAGTTGCTGGAGAGAGATGAGCAGGAACACAAAGGGTTGCCATTGCTGAACTTGATAAGTAAAGGAGGTAATAATGGAACCATAAGATCAGAGATGAATAACATATAGACCCAGAACCAGATAGGGGTGGATCAGGTGGAGGAAACTGTGTGTGGAACCTGGAGAGTGAGGACAAAGATGGATGATTGGGGTAATGGAAGGTTTGAAGGAAAGGGGATAGATATGAGAGAACTGGAGGATTGGAAAGAGAATGATGGTGAAGGGGAGAAACGAGGGAAACAAAAATTGCTGGTCCATTGGTGCAGGTCACAGGAAATGTATATGTGTTCTTAGATCTTATCCCTCACTAACATTCAGGGAGTCTAACAGCCCTTCTAGGTGAGGTAAAGATTCACGTGGACCTTCTCCAATCTTATCTATAGTATTCGGTACTCCAAACATGGCCTCCTCTACATTGGTGAGATCAAGCGCAGACTGGGTGACAGTTTTGCAGAGCACTTGCGCTTAGTCTGCAATGGCACCCTGAGTTCCCAGTTACATGCCATTTCAATTCTTCTTTCTAATTTTATTCAGACCTACCCATCCTTGTCCTTCTCTGCTTCTAAGGTGAGATCCAATGCAATCTAGAGTAATAAGACCTCATATTCTGCCTGGGTAGTCTACTTTAGCATGAATATGGAGTTTTCCATTTTTAGGTAACTCTTCTCCCCCCCCCCCCCCCAGTGGGCTGTTTTCCTCCTTCCTCCCCTTTTCCCCTCTTTCTCCTTCCAATCCTCCCTTAATTTTAATCTTTCCCTCAATCTTACCACTTAGGTCCCTGTTACCCATCTTCATCCCCTTCCCCTTCTGTGTCCATCCACCACACACAGTTCACCCACAGGCTACCATCCCTCCACCCACCATCTAGTTCTGGTTTTGTCTGCCATTCACCACTCCCTGATGGTTCCCATATGGAAGTTACTATATATTTTTTTTAAAAAACTTATTATTTAAACTGAATGAGACTAAATAATGTTGCAGTATAAAAGAATCTGGATGATCTTATTGAAAGGAACACAAAGGATCCAGATACAACAGGTAATTCAGGAAGTTATTGGAATGTTGCCCTACAACACAACGGGCAATGAAATATAAAAGTAGTAAATTTTTGGAGCTACTTTACCTGATGCTGTTGAGCTTGCACCTAGTATATCATATACATTTTTGCCTCCACAATAGGTAATGAAAAGAAGATTCATTAGGTTGATTCTTGGGGTTATGAGATTAGTATATCAAGAGAAGTTAAGTAGATTGGGCCTATATTCTGGAGTTTAGAGGAATGAGAAATGATTTTATTGAAATGTAAGATTTTAAAGGAGATTGTCAGAGTGATTCAGGAAGAATGTTTTTCTTAGTCGAGTTACTTAGAATTGCGGCATACTTTCAGAATAAAGGGTTGCCTATTTATAGTGTGTCAGAAATAAGGTAGTCTTTCACCCAAACTGATATATCTCTTTGAAGTTTTTCACTCCAGAGAAGTCTTAAATATGTTGCCGTACAGTTGAATAACAAGGGGATCAAAGGGTTTGGGGAGTGAGTAGAGAAGTAACACCAGGACTAAGATTGAATCACTTGTGTTCATATTCAATGATGTTCCTCTAAAGCAGAGATGAGGTGGAATTTCTTTAGCCAGAGAGTGGTGAATCTCAGGATTTTTTTTTTGCCACAGAGGGCTGTAGAGGCCAAGGTGATTTTGGTGTATTTAAGGCAGAGGTTGGTAGGTTCTTGAATGGTAAAGGATTTAAGGTTACGGGGAGAAAGAGGTTGGGAAAAAAAAATCAGTCATGCTCGCTGAACAGACTTGATGGGCCAAGTAGTGGAATTCTGCTCCTTTATCTTATGGTCTTATATCAGAGCAGATTTGAGAAGTCAAATGGCCTAATGTGCCCTTATTACTTATAAATTAATTCTCATGTTCTGTGTTCATATTTATTTGTCTTTTCATTTCTTGCTTCATCTACATATCAACTTTAGTGATTAATTTATCTGAACCCCAGTCCTTTTAATCACCTTGCTTTACTGTATTTTTCTACCAAAGTAGATGGTATCGACTGCTTATATGACATTGTTCATAAAATGATTCAACACTACAGCACAGAAACAGGCCCTTCAGCTCATCCAGACCATTGATCTGCCTAGTCCCATTGGCCTGTTCCCAGACCATAGCCTGACTTACTCCTCCCATCCATGTATCTATCCATATTTCTCTTAAATGTTGAAATCGACCCCACATCCAGGACTTGCAGTGGCAGCTTGTTCCACTTGCCACCCTTTCAGTGAAGAAGTTCCTCTTAAACATTTCACCTTTCACACTTAACTGATGACTTCCAGTTGTAGTCTTACCCAATCACGGTGGGGAAAAAACTTGCTTGTGTTTATCCTTTCTATACCTCTTACAATTTTGGACACTTCTATCAAATCTCCCCTCAATCTTAATCTTATACCTTCTCGGGAATAAAGATCAATGTTTCACTTTAACTCAGGTCAGGTCCCAGCAAAGTTCTTTCAATTTTCTCTGTACTCTCTCAATTTTATTGACATCTTTCCTGTAGGTAGGCGACCAAAACTGCACACAAGATTCCAAATTAGGTGCCACCATCCCAGCTCCTGTACAAAATACATTGATTTATGGAGGCCAATGTACCAAAAGCCACTGTGACACCACTATTAAACAATTAAAGATTTGTACTCCCAGATCCCTTTGTTCCACCGTACTCCCCAGTACCCTACCGCTTACTGTGTAAGACCTACTTTGATTAATCTTTCTATCTGCCATTTTTCAGCCCATTTTTTCCAGCTGGTTCAGGTCTGTGCAAGTTTTGATAGCCTTTCTCAGTGTTCACTATACTGCCCCCCCCCCCCCCCCCCAGTCTTGGTGTCAAAATTGCTGATCTAGTTTAGCACATTATCATCCAGATCATTGGTGTAGATGACAAACAACAATAAAGCCAGCAGCAATCCCTGCGGCACACCACTAGTCATGGGCCTTCAGTTAGAGAGGTAACCATCTACAGCTAATGTCTAGCTTCTCCCACGAAGCCAATGTCTAGTCCAATTTACTACCTCATCTTGAGTGCCAACCTTCTTGACGAACCTCCTTGTGGACAATATCCATTAACTTGTCTTCATCAACTTTCCTAATAATTACCTCAAAAAAGACCTGTAAGATTGGTTAGACATGACCTACCACACACAAAGCCTTGTTGACTATCCCTAAACAGTCCATGTCTATGTAAATACTGATATATTTGGTGCAATAATTTTCCTACAACTGATGTCAGGCTCACAGGCCTATAATTCCATGGATAATTTTCAGAGCCTTTCTTAAGCAGCAGAACAATACTGGCTATCCACCAGTCATCTGGTGCCTCACCTGTCTCTAAGAATGATTTAGTTATCTCTACTAGAGCCCCTGCAGTTTCTGCACTTGCCTCCTTGCTTCTAACAAGGAGGGAACTCCTTGTCTGGCCCTGGGAATTTATCCAGCAAACACCTCCTTCTCTGTAAACTGTATGGAGTCCATAACCTCACAGCTGCTTTGCCTCACTTCTATGTTAGACCATAGGACAAAGGAGCAGAAGTCGGCCATTTGGCCCATCGAGTCTGCTCCGGCATTTTATCATGAGCTGATCCATTCTCCCATTTAGTCCCACTCCCCCGAACTTCTCACCATAACCCTTGGTGCCCTGGCTGGTCAGATACCTATCAATCTCTGCCTTAAATACACCCAATGACTTGACCTCCACTGCCACCCATGGCAACAAATTCCACAGATTCACTACCCTCTGGCTGAAAAAATTTCTTCGCATCACTGTTCTGAATGGGCGCCCTTCAATCCTTAAGTCATTGCCCTCTTGTACTAGACTCCCCCACCATGGGAAACAATTTTGCCACATCCACTCTGTCCATGCCTTTCAATATTCGAAATGTTTCTATCAGGTCCCCCCTCATTCTTCTAAACTCCAAGGAATACAGTCCAAGAGCAGACAAACATTCCTCATATGTTAACCCCTCATTCCCAGAATCATTCTAGTGAATCTTCTCTGAACCCTCTCCAATGTCAGCACATCCTTTCTTAAATAAGGAGCCCAAAACTGCCCCCAGTACTCTAAGTGTGGTCTTACCAGTGCCTTATAGAGCCTCAACATCACATCCCTGCTCCTATACTCTATTCCTCTAGAAATGTATGCCAACATTGCATTCGCTGCCTTCACCACCGACTCAACCTGGAGGTTAACCTTAAGGGTATCCTGCACGAGGACTCTCAAGTCCCGTTGCATCTCAGAACTTTGAATTCTCTCCCCACTTAAATAATAGTCTGCCCGTTTATTTCTTCTGCCAAAGTGCATAACCATACACTTTCCAAGATTGTATTTCATTTGCCACTCCTTTGCCCATTCTCCCAATCTATCCAAGTATCTCTGCAGACTCTCCTTTTCCTCAGTACTACCGGCCCCTCCACCTATCTTTGTATCATCAGCAAACTTAGCCACAAAGCCATCTATTCCATAATCCAAATCGTTGATATAGAACGTAAAAAGAAGTGGCCCCAACACGGACCCCTGTGGGACACCACTGGTAACCGGCAGCCAACCAGAAAAGGATCCCTTTATTCCACTCTCTGTTTCCTGCCAATCAGCCAACGCTCTATCCACGTATGTAACTTTCCTGTAATTCCATGGGCTCTTATCTTGTTAAGCAGCCTCATGTGTGGCACCTTGTCAAAGGCCTTCTGAAAATCCAAATATACAACATCCACTGCATCTCCCTTGTCTAGCCTACTTGTAATTTCCTCAAAAAATTGCAATAGGTTTGTCAGACAGGATTCTCTGCGTCTGTCTCCCTAGTAAATACAGATGGAACAAATCCACTTAGTATCTCCCCATCTCTTTTGGCTTCACACCTAAATTACTATTCTGATCATCCAGTGGACCAATTTTGTCCCTTGTGATCCTTTTGCTTCTGACATATCTGTAGAACCCCTTAGGATTCTCCCTCACCTTGTCTGCTACGGCATCCCCCTGCCTTTTAACCCTCTTGATTTATTTCTTAAGATTTTCTTACATTTTTTACACTCCATAAGTACCTCTTTAGTTCCTGACTGCCTACACTTTGTGTGAACCTCCTTAATGAAGGTCTCAATATCCAAATTGGCCTTAAAACCAAGGTTCCCTAAACCTGTTTTCTTTACCTTTTATTCTGACAGGCACATACAAGCTTTGTACTCTCAAAATTTCACCTCTGAAGGCACCCACTTACCAAGTACACCTTTGCCAGTGAACAATTTGTCCCAATCCACACTTGCCAGATCCCGTCTAATACCATCAAAATTGGCCTTTGTCCAATTTAGAATCTCAACCTATGGAACAGACCTTTCCTTTTCCGTATTTACCTTGCAACTAATGACATTATGATCACTTAATGCAAAATGTTCTTCCGCACAAACTTTTGTCACCTACCCTATTTCAATCCCTAATAGGAAATCAAGTATCTCCCATTAGGACTCTCTCATAAGGATTTCTATGTACTGCTATAACCCTATTGTTCTTATACCTAAGTGGTAGATGGTTGGACTTTTCTTTCATAGCTTAGGACTTTTGTGGTTGAAATGCAACTTGCTTTTTGTCAGCCATGTCTAAATGTTAGCAAGGTCTTGCTGCATGCAGACTTGGACTGCTTTATTTTTTGAAAAGATAGGAGTGGGCCTGAATTTTGAGCAATCATCAAAGAGCATCACTGCATCTGACCTTGTCATAGATATAAAGTCATTGATAAAGTAGTAGCATCTTTTTGGTTTGGGCTGACTCAGCCCCGACAAACTTTTCCAGAGATATGCTGCTAAGATGATTGGCTTCCATCTTCTTCAGTAGGAGCTGTGAATCGAAGCATTGAATTGGATTTTGCTTGATGTTCATTGGTTCAATTTTACTCGGGCTACTTGATGTGACATTCAGTCATGTACAGTTACTTTCACTTTCACCTCACTTCTGGAAACTGACCATTGGGAATCCATTGTTTCATGATGTTGAAATGCTGTATTCATTAAGTTCTTTTGAACAGAGTTTTTTTAAAAAAAGAGAAAAAACTTATTAATTACATTTTCCTTAGCAGTGCTGCATCAATTGCATAACTCTAAAAATAAATTAACACATTTGGGCAATCATTTAAAATTGGCTTTCATACCAGAATTCTGGGAAAAGTTTGGAGTACTGGGAAAATACTTGAAGTATTGTTAACAGTACTGGGGCCACATATCTCAGAAAGGATGTGTTGTCATTGGAGAAAGTCCAGAGGTGGTTCATGAGGATGATTCCAGGAATGAAGGAGTTAACATATGAGGAGTGTTTGGCGGCTTTGGGCCTGTACTGACTGGAATTTAGAAGAATGCGGGTGGGGGAATCTCATTGAAAACTATCGAATGTTGAAAGGACTAGATAGGATGAATGTGGAGAGAATGTTTACTACGGTGGGGGTATCCAGAACTAGAGGGGACAGCCTCAAAATTGAGAGGAGATCCTTTAGAACAGAGGAAAGGAGGAATTTTTCTAGCCAGAGAGTAGTAAATCTGCGGAATGCTCTGCCACAGACTGCGGTGGAGGCCATTTTGGAATGGCAGAAGAGACTCTATGGGCTGAATGGCCTGATTCTGCTCCTATGTCTTATGGTTCTTTGGAATGAAAGTCTCTTAAATTCATTTAAAAAATCTTTCATGTTTTCATACACTGAAAATGTGTTTTTTCAACAGAATTTAATGTGAAGCATTTTTGATAGAATCTCTTCTAATTTTATGTACTTTGCAACCTCAACATCAAGAATTAATGGGTGGAGTGGCAAAACTGCTGGAGACAATTAAATTTTTGTATAAAGATCATTGTGTTGTGTAGTATACTTGTGCCAAAAATTGCAGTTCAAAAACCAACCAAAACATTTCCCATTTGTTTGGCATGGTGGGAATTACCAACCATACAAAAGGGCTTTTAACTTCAATTGATATGTCCAGCTCAAAGTCTTTACAGAAACATTTAAAAGAAATAAACACGGCTGTATATTTGATAAAGAGTATTCTTGTAGTATTTTCAGCCTTGTGTACTTCAGCTTTTCTGAAAAGTTCTTACAGTGAGAATGCTTTAAGATGTTAACATTTATTATTTACTATAGTATACTAGGATTCTCAGCTGTAGTTTCAGAGTATTTAAAAAGCTTTTGAAAAATAGAATGTTAAACATAGAACTGTACAGCACAATATATAGGCCCACCAGCTCACAATGTAAAGCCAACTCTTTAACCTCCTCTAAGATCAATCTCACCCTTCATCCCAAATACTGTAGCCCACCGTTTTTCTTTAATCCACAAGCCTATCTAGGAGTCACTTAAATGTCCTAATGTATCTGCCTCTACTACCACCTCTGGCAGTGTGCTCCAAACACTAACCTGTGTATATAAAAAAAATACTTTTGACATAGTCCTCCCCTATATTTTCCTGCAATCACCTTAAGATTATGCTCTCTCGTATTGGCCATTGCCACCCTGGAGAAAAGATGCTGGTTGTTCACTCTATCTATCCCTTTTATTGCTTTGTACATCTCTATCAAGTTACATCTCATCCTCCTTTGCTCCAAAGAGAAAATTCCTAACTCAACCTGCTGTAATCAGACATGCTCTCTATTCCTGGAATCATCCTAGTAAAACTTCCACATCCTTCCTATAATGAGGTGACTGGAACTGAACACAATACTCCTAAAATGTGGTCTAACCAGTTGTATAGTTGCAACATAGCCTCATGGTTTGTGAACTCAATATCTGACCAATGAAGGGCAACATCTTTTACATCTTTTTAACCACCCTAGCAATTTAGACTGCAACTTTAAGGGATCTGTGGACGTGGATCCCAAGATCCCTCTTTTCCTCCATACTGCTAAGGATTCTTCCATTAACCCTGTACTCTGCCTTGAAGTTTGATCTTTTAAAGTGAATCACTTCACACTTTTAAGGATTGAATGCCATCTGATTTTTCTCAGTGCAGTTCTGTATCCTATCAACGTCCCATTGTAACTAACCACAACTTTTTACTCTAACTGCAACATTATGAACCTTTGTGTCATCTACAAATTTGCTAACCTATTCTTCCACTTCCTATCTAAGTCATTTATAAAAATTACAAAGAGTAGGGGTCCCAGAACAGATCCCTACAGAAAAAAACTGGTCACTGACCTCCAGACAGTATATGCTCCATTTGCTACCAGTCTTTGCTTTCTGCAAAATAACATGATTCTAATTTCCTTCCAGTAAAAATGTGTTCAGTTTTACCTAAATACTTTGATCTTTTAGAGTACTGCGGTTAAATTGCTTCAAAGAACTTGAATTGCTATTAAATGAATGTTTCCCATACATAAAAAAACATGTGCAAGAAGTAATATTTAGATTTTTTTTATCAGTATTGTTGTGTCTGTGCACAACTACATATCAATTAATTAAAAGCATGCACGTGGGAGATGACTTCACATTGCGGTGTTAGAATGAGGGAGAACAATGTGCATGTGTAAGCAACAGCACATGCACAGACAACAGATCAATACATAGTGCTAAGAGGGGGTCATTACTGTAAAAGAATTGGAATCATACATTACACTTCCTCCTCCTTTGGATTAATACAACATAATCTCTGTATGTACAAAACATTCAATTTCCCTTTCATAATCCACATTCTAAGTAAACATGCTTTCACTATAACAGTCCATAACTAACTTCACAGTTCTAAACATTCAGTCTTCTGGGTGGTGCTCTGTTTCTTTCAGGATAGCACCTCTGAACCTGTGCAGTGGCATCAGGTTTGGCAGGTGTCTTATGAACAATAATGTTGTTGTCGCGTCTCTGAACCTGTGGAGGGGCATCAGGTTTGGTAGCTGTTTTGTCTAAAGCAATGTTTTAGGTTTCCAGTGTCACATTGCTGTCAGTGACATCATTACTGAAAGATAAGTCCGGTGACTGTAATGCGTTCATCTTGTTGGGTGCAGTTGACTCAAGTGTGTTCTTTGGTTGAGCTTCTAGTATCTGGTCCACATGATGTCTCCATGTCTGATCTCCAAAATCCACTGTGTACATCAGTGGTCTTGTTCTTGTAGCTATCCTACTGGGTGTCCACTTTGTCTTCTCAGTAATCACATGCTAGAACTTCCTGTCCAACCTCAAAGCTGCTTGCTGCTTCCCTTGGCAGTTGGCTGAACTGTTTATTCTGTACTTCTGTCCATAGATCTTGTTTCAGAAAGTCTATGCAAGATCTCATGAACAGCATTGCAAGTGTTTGATTTGTCATCTCATGAACAAAGTTCCGATACACAAAAGGGAAGTTGTCCACCTTGTGCTGTAGAGGAATAAACTCCTTGTCCATCACTTTAATGGACTTCTTGAAGGTTTGGATAAACATTTCAGCTAACCCATTCATTGCTGGGTGGTGAGGAGCGGACTTGAATTGTCTGATGCCAGTTTTCTTCATAAACAGTCTGAATTCTTCTGATGTGTATTGTGGTCCGTTGTCACAATTTGTTCTGGTAGTCCGTTTCTGGTGAAGATGGTCCCCAGGGCAGAGATTGTCTTTGCTAAGACTTCATTGGTATAACCTCCGGTCACTTCAGATGAGTACCCACAGCAATCAGGAACATGGAGTCCATGAGTGGCCCGACAAAGTCA